>NC_134805.1:39342364-39362364 GCF_046742065.1 Oratosquilla oratoria | reverse complement strand
CTTGTCATTGGCAACGGCGCCCCCCCCCCTCCCCAAGACCTCCAGATGTCCTTCTGGTCTGGAAGAACTTGATGAGGAAGAGGTCCGACGACATGAACGAACCCATCGACCTTCCGCCCTTCCTCTTGTCGTTCACTTTCCGATGATGTGCCCTTGTGGGCCGCACGTTCTTCCCCGTTCTTGTCGTTCTTGTCCGGGGTGAGGTACCGATTCTGGTCGAGTTTGCTTCTTTGTTCGTCTGCAACTTTACGGCAAAACGGAGAGGGAGCTTCTCTATTGGTTCCTTTAAGAAAAGGTTAGATAACTTTACGGATGGATGGGTGGTACGGGACGTGGAAACGCCTATATAGTGTAGGCCTTGAGGTCTCTTGCAGTCTCCTCCGCTCTTATGTTCTCATGTTCTTAATTGAATAAAAATGCACTTCGTCATGATGAGGAACTTACGCCTGGAGGCTCTTGGCTGTAACCTAAACCATTATACACCTCCTCCCATATGCATAAAGACAGCTGGGGAAAGTGGCAGTCACCTGTCACCGTTGAAAACAAAACCAAATCAGGAGATCGTGAAGTTGAATAGAAGCAGATTATCGCAATAATAAAGTCACTTGGCATCAATGAGAACAAAACCTTAATAATATTATTAAGATGAAAAAAGGTTACAACACCAAGGTTAAGACTCTATTCACACAAGCGGTTTCAACCGCCGCGGTTGAATTGCAATGTAAGTCAATGGAGGCGTTCACATATAACCCAGCAGTTTTTCCTTGACTATGCGGTATTGCCGCGGTTTCCGCGCGGTGGAAACCGCTAGTGTGAACTGGTAGCTAAAGCGGCCCCTTACTTGAATAAAATCACCTGGCGACCCTCACCAGCGCTTCTATCCTTGTGGACAGTCTTTGTTTACTTTTCTATTATTTGATTTATTTCTTATTAATTTGTTTGTTTGTTTGTCTGTTTATTTGTCTGTATTCGACTTGTTATGGGCCAAAAGGTCTCCTGGTTCGAAATTATAAACAGTTATTTTTCCTTGGCGTTGGATGTGGGTAACGTTCGGTGTTATTGTTTTTTGTTATTTATGTTGTTCATAGTGTACTGTTGTTGTTCTTGTTATTGCTGCTGTTACTGTTGCTGTTGTTGCTGTTATTGTTGTTATTGTTTTTGATGTTGTTGTTGCTCTTGTTGTTCTTGCTCCTGTTGTTCCTTGTTGTTTTTGTTGGACTGTGCGAACCAGTGTTCTTGTTGTCTTCGATATAACCCGTGTCCTTGTCCTTGTATTTGTCCTTGCTGTTGTTGTGCAGTCCGTGTTCTTGTGTTTGATGTCTCCATAATTTTTTTTTTTTTTTTTTTTTTTTTTTTTGCCGGCCCATGGTAATGTTCTTGCGAGGCCCACCAAAAGAATGGAAGAGACTGCAAGAGACTAAAAGGCCTACACTAGGCAGCTCCGCGTCTCTAACCACCAGTCATCCCCATCCATAAGTTATCTCATATTCTCTTAAAACAACCCTTTGTTTCAACACTCTCGACATGGTTACTAAGTCTATTCCATTCGTTAACCACTGTATTGGTAAACCAGTTCTTGACTATTTCCTGCAATAACATTAGCAAGATCACCATCGCCGCCGCGTCCTTTCTTGACCCCTGGCGTTGGTTGTGGTCGTGTCTGCTGTGGAGGTTCCTGTGGAGGGATATGGAAGTGGAACTGGAGGTGGAGGTGAAGACGTACAAAGTGGAAACGTAGCATATTCCTGTTAATGTCGTAACAGCTGGCGCAGTTTTATTGTGATGATGTTGTTCATGTTGGTGATGGTGGTAGCGGAGATGGTGATGGTGGTAGTGGTGACGGTGGTGGAGGTGGTGGTGCTAGTGGTTGTGGTAGTGGATCTGACGGTGGTAGTGGTATGGTAATGGTAGCCACGTTGAATGTGGTTGTAATCGTGAAAGTGGTGGTCGTGGCTGATGATGTTGTTGTTGTTTTGGTGGTGATTGTGGTAGCTGTTGTGGTGATGGTGGCGCTGTGTTAGGAGCGAAGGAGGGAGGGAAGGGGGGAGGAGCGAAGGAAGGAGGGAAGAGAGGGAAGGAGAGAGGGAGAGAAGGAAGGAAGGAGGGAAGGGAGGGAGGGAGGAAGGGGAGGAGGGATGGATGGAAGGAAGGAGGGCTGGGGGAGGGCTGGGGGAGGGAGGAAAGGAGCGAAGTAGGGAGGGAAGGAGGGAAGGAGGGAGGGAGGGAGGAAAGTGAAGGAGGGAGGTAAGTCCTTGCGGCCTTCTTGAAGATGAAACTGGAGAGGCCTTCAGGAGGAGCACTTCTTCAGGAGCCAACTCCGTTCGTCTCTTGTTCCCCATTGTTTACATCTCTCTCCTGTTTGTTTACATGACGTCAAGGTCACCCGCCTGTCGCCGCGCTCTGGGCGGTGTGTGGCCTTATCCAATGCCACAGATCATGGCGGATACATAATGGGTAATCAATACTGCTGTCACTCTTTGTCTTTCTGGCGCAGGTGATTCAGAAGTCAGAAATCCGAATCCTTTGCGCTAAGGTGGCGAACTTTACGTATCTTATTCTGGCTAATGCTGAGCGATTTCACTAGGCTTGGGGTACGCCATAGCAACATAAGGATCAATAATACGACTACAACTTAAATAATTATTATAATAATGATTTTATTTTAATTTGAGTAGCAATAAAATATTATTGAAGAGTTAATACGTTCATTAATAATAAAATATACCAATAAGAAGAATAAGATTAATAATAATCAAATAATCATGAAATGATAAATCAATAAAAACAATGATAATAATAATGATAATATTAATAGTAATAACAATAACAATAATTGTAGATTAATAATTAAATAATTAAATATTTATAGCAATAACAATGATGATAATAACGAAAATAATACCTAATACCTGGCATAATAATAAAAATAATGTTTTTGCAATAATGACAGGAATTCTAACAATGTCACTAATTACAATACCGCCATTAACAATAACAATATGTAATTACTCCATTCAAATATAAATGCAATTACAACAATTATATAAATATCTCATTATCAGACCAGAAGTCCACAGGACCGTTCTGAGCAAGTCAGTGCAAGAGGAAATATAATGCATTAATAGATAGATAAAAATATATAAAAACAATAACTAAGAATAGATAAATAAATAAATCAAAATAAGAAAAATAGATAAGAATATGATAGAAATAGATAATAAAAAACATTATATAAAAATAGATAAAAAAGTATACAAATTAGATATTCTGACACCCATAAGGACCAGAGCTACGCAGCATTCGTAAAGAAATGCTGGAGTACATGTTAGCTTTGTCTTTGTCTGGGATAATGATACCACCATCTAGTTCCCATGCATGTCATGAAAGTCGAGTACATGGAGAGGGGGGGGGGATGAGGGGCCTGGAGATCCCTCAGTCAATATTTTTCTCCCATGAAGACTGGAGACACGATCACCTCCCCCCCCAACACACACGCACCTTATAATTGGGTGGAAAAAATGATACATACAAATATACAATTATGATACAAACCACTAATGGCTCTCAGTCTAGGATATAAGTTCATATCTGATTACGGCTCTTTTAGATGCTCTTCGTAGCAAGATGGTAACAGGCGCGACTCGTGACGCTTGGCGCCCGGGATCGAAGCCTCGTGACGGCCGGATTTGCGTCGTTATTACCCTCACTGTCAACCTAACCTTTATGGTCAGTTTTATCATCATCACTAATTTCACTATTTTCAAACCTCTATATCAGTTATGCTATCACCCTCGCTTTCCATATTATCACTGGCGATAACTATATGTTCATCGTTACCATTATAACTTTCATCATCTATTCTACAATTGTTACACTTTCTATGACGTGTTTCACTCGTTTTCTCCATCATGCGTGTATAGGTCGTGGTGAATACACTGTTACACGTGAGTGCCCCTAACTAAGCATATTATCGCCACCACAAAATAATGAGTTCCCCTAACTAAGTATATTATCACCGCCACAAAAGAATAAGTAGTGTCCTCCATGTCATTTGTCACCAACTGAAGAATTTACGCACAGATGCATTATGGGTATCGTGTACTCGACTATAAATAACGGAAATTCCTTTGTTAATTTTGCCCCGAGATGCCTATTAGCGCCAGATAAGTTAATATGGTATATAGCTTTGCGGTCTCACTGGGTCCGCTGCATACGACTTCAGTGACTGTCATTTTTATATCGCATATATACTTATTACACTGATTTCAGACTTCATTCACAATCTAAACCATTCCAACATACCACAAACTTCACATGTAGCTCCTCACCACACATATCACCATACCAATCCGGATTAAGCCACAATGGTAAGGTACAGAGGCTGTATCGCGCTTTAGGGGATAGGGAGGTCCTGTAGTGGACTAATAAAGCTAAACACAGTTTTTTATTCACGTCATGCGAGTCATCACAGTCTTCTCACAGGCAGGACATTCTAATGTCGAAAGAGCCCTCAATACCTGAACACCACCAGATCAGTGCTTTGCTAAGCATAAACCAACCCTTTCCGCTCCATTTGCTACTTCCTGAATTCTCAATATTCGTGCTCTCCAGTTTTCTCCCAGGACATAGTAAAGAGAGTTTTTATTCTTATTCGGATTCTTCGCATTATATAGAACTGTGTCATTTGTAACGGGAGGCCATGGCCCTCCTAAACTCTTGTCATGTTTCCCTTGGGGCCACAATAGCCTCCAGGTTGAGAACCGTTGTCTTGTACTAATGTAGCACCGAGTGTCGAAGACCTTTTGAGTTGGACACTGGTATCTATGGGTAATGTAGCCATCTAAACCGGGGGTTCTCAACCTGCGGTTCGCGAACCGCCAGGGGTTCTAGGGACGGATGACAGGGGGTACTTAGGTGAGTAGCGAAAGATTACTTAAACATTTGAATCTGGAGAGAGAGAACATTGTACATTGTTTTTATGTTCATGGTCAAATGATGAACAAAGTCATTCCAATTTGTACCATTTGATATCCGTTGTGGCGCTATTGTGTATTTAATTAGTCTTTATATATTGCCATTCCAAATTCTGTGTCAGGTTAATGGAGGTACGGGTCGATGGTCTGATGACTCTCGGGGCGTGTTAACGGGAAAAAGGTTAAGAGCTCGCGCTCTAGACCCTTCAACCGGATTTAAGGTTGTGCGTCCAGCCACGCCAAGAAGACCTCACGGTCGTTGGAATACAAAAGTACAAATGTACATTAGTATTGTACATCGGGCCTTGATTAAGCCCCATTAACCCTCCTAGCATATAGTCCAACACGGGTACAGACTCATTGCAGACATTTTCTGTGATGGCAGTAGTCTCTCTGGAAACTGTGGGAAATATCTATTAAGCTAAATGCACTTCAAGACATCATCAGCAATTACGTGGACGCCAAATGACAGGAAAGTAATTTACAGCCTCTAATAACTAATTTCTAAAACAATATTTCCTACAAAGCCTGTCAACGACAAATAGTAGAACAATCAAAGAACAAAGTAAATTACCTTCAAGAAGATTTTAGATATTTTTGTGTTCTTCAGCGAGGACTCCTGACCACACACCGTAGTAAATCAAATGGCGGTTTTTGGCAACTGCTAAATTAGTGACGTCAGTTCCCATAATGCAGCAGGAAAGGGCGACAGAGCTGAATGCTTACAGCCACGTCTCACACTAAGCTTCTTTAATGTGCACGTACATGTGTGTGCGTGTGTCTGTGTATGTGCTTGTGTATATGTGTACGTGTATGTACATTTGCGTGCTTGAAGCTATAAGTGAATTTGCACGTAATTATGTGAGTGTATTCTCTCATGCATGTAAGCATTCGAACGACAGACAGATTAACAGATAGATAGATATATAAATAAATGGGCACATAGAGAGCTAGCTGGAGAAAAGACACACACCCACACACACACACACACACACACACACACAGAGAGAGAGAGAGAGAGAGAGAGAGAGAGAGAGAGAGAGAGAGAGAGAGAGAGAGAGAGAGAGAGAGAGAGAGAGAGAGAGAGAGAGAGAGAGAGAGAGAGAGGCGGAGGAGGGGGGTTCTATTACACCCAATCCATACACCACCCTTTGCCTGAGAAGCAGCATGCTTGCTGCAAAAGCTCTGCACGCATCTCCACAGCTGATAACACGTCCAGACAAATATGCAGAGAATGACGCCAGTAAGCCTACATGGCAAAGCCTCCGGGGTGTCTGTACACCGGGTCGTGTGTAATCAGCTTTGAAAGACGGGAGCGAATGGTGGTGGATGCGTGTGAAGAGCGGTGGCTTGGTGGCGCGCGGGTGGGCTACGGGCTGCAGGTGCGCGTCGATGGGTGTGGGGAGTGTATGGATAAACGGGTAAGAGTTGCATGACTTGTGATAAGTGTGTGCTTCCCAGTGCGGTTTGTTCTGTGACTGCCTACAGCTTACCAAATCATCACGGGGCTGCACACTTCCGGCTCTGCGATCCCGGCGTTGCTCGCATTGTGGCGAAACAAATCCTGGCAGACCATGACATTCTACACACTGACTTGTGTGTAACTATGGCCCTTTCCCCCCTTGATTTGAATATTCCCACGAGTTCAAAGAAGCAACAGGTTTTCAGGAGAGATCACAACTGAATGATGAAGAAGAAGAAAGGGATGAAATTAGGTGGAAAGAAAATTAAAGAATTGGCTACTTTTATAGGCAAGGCAATCTGATGATAGCCTCCACACTGAATTGATAGTCCTTGGGAACTTAAGTGATGTAGTTACTCTGGGGTAGGACTGGATACCATGATCCGTGTATAGGTCGTGGTAAATACACTGTTACACGTGAGTGCCCCTAACTAAGCATATTACCATCCAATAGGCAACACCCTCGTAACCCTCAGCTGACTACACTAGCATTGCCTACCGATTCCTTTAATACAATGGTTTTTAAACTTTTTTCAGTGTCTGTAACCCTTGATTATCTAAAAAAAAAAAAAAAAAAAAAAAACTCGTACCCATTTAATATAAATACAATGCACATATATGATAAGGATTAATGATACAAACCTTGTTGATGAATTATTAGATATATCAAATTACTGAACCAAGGTAATTTTAATTTCAAATTAAAAATGTCAATTAGTAGAGTACAATGAATGCCCATTATGCTTTCTCATGGTAAATATACAGTACCATTGCACTGGCTATCATGTCTCGTACCCCCAGGTTTAAGGTTTCGTACCCCATGGGGTTACAGGTAGCCCAGGTAAAGATCCACTGCTTTAACATGTATATTCATAATTATACTGTGTATATGCTTACATCTACATGATTTCATCCCTTAATCATGTTTTGAATGGCATTTCTGACCTAACTTATGTGGCATACAATGACCTACCTCTTACACTGGTCTTCCACGTCCCTCCCTACCTTGACCTCTTTACTGTTTTATTTACATTTTCTCTATTCTGCATCAATGTTTCCGCCTCCTTCGTATTCATGGTCTTCCTCTCCAACCACTCAGCTACTGTACCACCTTGTCCCAAGTCCCCCACTCTTATCTTGAATGATAAGCTTTAATGGGGTGCTGAGACCGTATAATCTCACCCCATCTCCACACGGTTTCTGGTGGGGTATGCCTTTGGTTAATCACCTTCACCCTCGCACACACCAATGATAACTCACGAAGACCATCTTCTTCGACCACGAGGGATAGCCACGACGACGACGACGACATCGTTGGTATCATCTTATTCAATATATTCAGTGGAGCCCTATCTATACCAAGACCAGTGTTCTACACCACCATGACGTCATTATGATAGTGACCCGTGTGTCTATATTTCGTTCTTGTAATCTTTTCATTTCCCACCGGGTAAATTTTTTAGGCTTCTTTGTACGTTTGCTCATTTCCAAGACCTTGCATTCAAATTCATATCCCATACTTGGCCCCAGCTGCCAAATCCACTTTTTTTTTTTTTAACAAATTGCAGTCTTCATATTTTACTTTCTTCGTGATCTTCGCAACATTTTAAAATAGATTAGTGTATCTGTTTGTCCTTTCCATTGTGTCATTTACGTAAATCAAAAACATTACGGGTGCCAGCACTTACTCTTGAGGGACTCCATTAGCTAATTTATCTTATCCTGACATCCAATCCTTTATTACTGTTCACACGTTGTTTTTTTCAGTGTAATCAATTCCTAGAAGATTCTTCTAAGTACTCCCGTGCCCCATTACAAGAAACTTTCCTTAGGTCCTTTGCAATAGTTATTATACATTAACATAATTAGGTGGGATGGTCCGGTTTATTTGCCTTCAAGTACAGTTAATTTTAGCTAAACCGATACTGAACCGTCTACATTGCCATATACGATTTTTAGTTTCTACCGTATCCTGTCCTGATTTAATTTCTTTCTCCTTCTTTGTTATAATTTTATTCACTTGCGATCTCTCTCCAAAAAACCTGTTGCTTCTATTGATGCGTTCTCAAAGATGTCATCTTCATAAGCATCTAAGCATCATTAACAGACTTTCTTTTATTCTTTCTCCTCAGTCGCATTTCTAACAGCTTTTCTTTTAAAATAAATCACTCCAGATCTTCCTTTGCCGATGTTTCCAGTCACTGCCAAGATGTTTTCTAATAATGTTGGCACTGGAACTATTACATCCTCGTTATGACTGGGACACCACTTTGGAGTTACTTCCCTGTTATCAGAATTGGTATAATGACGGTCTCCCATGGGAATGAGATGTGTGTGTGTGTGAAGTTTCACCAGTGCACGAAATGTTCTGAGAGAGAGAGAGAGAGAGAGAGAGAGAGAGAGAGAGAGAGAGAGAGAGAGAGAGAGAGAGAGAGAAAGAGAGAGAGAGGGGGGGAGGTGCGTGTGTGTGCCAGGAGGAAGGGCACCTATTGCTGCAAGACGAGGCAGGCAGGCAGGCAGTCGGAACCTACTGGCCGGCGGTGGTGAATGTGGAGGAGGAAAGGTGGATGAGTGAGGAGGAAACAGGAAGAGGCAAAGGTGGGCACATGCTCTAAGGCCAGGGGGTCGCGGGGAACACATGGAGGGGTCGGGAGGAAGGGAAAGAGAGAGAGATAGGGAGGGGAGGAGGGAGAGCGGAAGGAAGTCAGGAAGGAGGGATGGTCCAAACACGCCTCTTCCAGCATCGAAGACGAACGTTAAAAAACAAGATGAAAAAAAAAGGAAAGGTATTCAAAAAACACGTCTATGGCATTCATGTGCCTGCCTGCCTGGCTGCTTGCGCGTGCGTGCGTGCTCGCGCGTGTTAACACCGCCGTCCTTTTCTACGCGTACACATGTGTGCTTGTGCCAACACGAACCTTGGCTATTGCGAGGACGTGTGTGTTCACATCAGCATGTGTGTGAACATCCACGGCTCTGCCCTTGAACGTCAAGTGATAAAAGAAACGAAGTCACACATACGCGATTTCGATTACAATCTTTTATTTTTCGAATCTCCAAATGTCAAATCAACTTTGCGTCATACACTGGGAAGGTGTATGACGAATTACGTGAAGTTAAACTTGTACGAATATGAGATACATTGTTGAACTGTAGATTTAGGGAAGTCTAGAATACCGTAAGTGAAGTCGTCTAACTGATTTTCAAATTCGCAACATTTGACGAGAATCGTGAATGCGTGACGGGGGATAAATATTGACAGCTCCTTAAGGATTCTTCTTATAATCCTGAAGTCTTACAGCAGAGTTCGTTTTCTTGTGTTTTCTATTTTCTTTTCGTCTAGCATTTCTTTGTGTTCTAATAATTGTTTTTCTTGGTTTGCGTACAGAAATCCTCCGATTATTGTTGTCGTCTTTACGGTAGGGTTGTGCAAGATGACCATAACAGACATAAACTAATATCCACAGGTACGTACTGGGGGCCAATACGCGCCTATGGTGTTGGAAGACAGCTATATGTGGGGGAGCGCGTATGCCTGTGGTTTATATATAGAAAAACGCCCTGCCAAGGACATAATGGGGGGAGAAGAATGGGGAGGGGGGGGTTAGCAATACCCGAGATAAACATGCAACTTTATTAGGGGTACAGTGAAAGTGGGTATCCATGGCTGGTGCACACTGTAGCCGCTGGCTGTTAGTTGGGATGATGATAGATGTCTATCAGTATCTATCAATGGATGTTGTTTACATACATATCTATCAAGCTTACCTTCATCAACTCTGTCCTCATGAAGGCCCACTTTACATATTTTGTTATGGTAATTTCCAGTCGGTTTTATTCAGCCATAAGCAATAGCTTGTGTTAAGGGGGTTCACAACTGTTGGAACATTTTATATATCTATATCTATCTATATCTATCATACACGATAATGTTAAGTTTGTTTACAAACTTTTAGGTGAGAAGTAGGTACATATCACACAATGTTTGTGTGTGCGCGCGCGTGCGCGTGTGTGTGTGTGTGTGCGCGCGCGTGCGGAGGGATTCTGATGTAGGAGCGACAAATAGTTGGAGGAAGGATGATAGATGAAGGTGAAGAAGAAAATGGAAATAATATTTTAAAAATAACATACACGTATGATGATAAGACCTTATCTTCTTGAAGGACATAACAAAGAAAGAAAAAAGTACAGTCAACTTTTTTTTTCTTTTTTTTGGGGGTGGTGGGGAGGGCTTTATATCACTAATGATTTTATACGTGTACGATTTTTCCAACGTTCTTTTACTTCGGCATCAACGTCGGAGATGTTCTCGTAACCGGTGAAAGCAAACGTTTTACAGGACTCCGGGGTGGGAAGGCTGTAAGGCTCCGGGGTGGGAAGGTTGTAAGAGACCCCATCCACGGTACGACTAGGTCTTGAGGTCTCCGGACAGATCTGATCGGTCCGATGAGATTGGATTTTGCATATACCAATTTTTATTTTTTTTATTGTACTTTATTTTGTACACACACACACACATACACACACACACACACACACACACACACACACACACACACACACACACACACACACATATATATATATATATATATATATATATATATATGTGTGTGTGTATATATATATATTTTACCGACAGACACGAATTAATCAGGTCGGATCAGACCAGATCCGTCCAACGACCTCAAGACCAGATCGTACCGTGGATGGGGTCCCTATGGACAACTCAATTTCTTTTTTAGAGAAAAAGTCAACAAGCAAGACGCAACCGAACACAATACTAACCAGTCTATCAGAGCTCCTGCGAGGGACGAAGATGGTGGTGGTGGTGGTGGTTGGGAGGGGGAGGAGGGTGGAGGGAGGTGGGGAGAGGGGGAGTAGGTGGAAGAAGGAGCAAATGTCAGGGTACGACTCGATGTGCTATCGTATGTATTCTTTCGTCATCCACCGGGAGTCTCTGGAATTCCCTTCCTTCAGACACTTCCTTACTTATCTACCTTTTATTATCAAAATGCAGACTAGACTTTTTGTGTCTTGCCCTTTTGAAGCCATTACGAGTTTTCGCTTCCTACAGGAAGAAGAAACTTATCATTTAGGTTAGGTTAGGTTAGGCGAGGTTAGGTGAGGTTAGGCGAGGTTAGGTGAGGAGAATGGTGCTATGAGACCCGCCTCCCTCCTGCCTTCCTTCTCTACTTCGTCTTCTCCTTCTTCAGCAGCGCCCGCGCTCCTTCCTCGTCCATCCCCTCCTCCCCCCACCACCCCCTCACCCTCCCAGCCCAAAAGTGATGCAAGGGTCCCTCCACAACAGGTGTCAGTCAACAGGTGTCTGTGCGAACCACATGTTAGGAGGGCAGGTGGGAGGATGCGTGTGGGGTCGTGGTGGATGTTATTTTTTCTCCAACCTCCGATTAATCGGCGGTAGCGCCCATTTCCAGAACTTTTTCCGCCGTGAAATCGCTATTGCAACTATTTTGTTTTCTTGTCAAAAATACACAGAATATAATTTCATATGCTGGGGGAAAATTATTTTCCTCCAGCATATCAGATTCCTTCCCGAAAGCTGAGGGCTGCAAAGCTGCTCCAACAGTCAGAGGGAAAATAGCCCAGTGTGATAAGGCACTCAGGGGTGGTTGGTGGCCCTGAAAGCCGTAGTCCCCCGCAAAAAAAAAAAAAAAAAAAAAAAAAAAAAAAAAAAAAAAAAAAAAAAAAAAAAAAAAAAAAGTGAGAAGCGGGTATGCTTGTGGCTTTTATATATTATAGAAAAATATCCGGCCAGGGTCATAATAGGAGAGGAATGGGGGGGGAGGGGATTATCAATACCTGAAGTAAACAGGTGCAGCTTTATTGGGGGTAGAGTGAGAGTGGGATACCTATAGCTGGTGTATACTGCAGCCGCTGTAGACGAATAGATTAGTGACAGACACCACATTGAGATGGACAGGTGGACTGGCAATGCGAAACGATGAATGGACAGCTTGGCGTTCTTCATTAATTTTTTTCTGACTCAAACCAGGCCACTTCATGCGGCACAAGGTCTCCTTCAGGCTGAAGTTCGAGTCTTGAACGGCATCAAATAGTTCTGATCTTAGCCAGAATTAAAGCCATAAAGTACGCCATAGTATTGAAAGCGTTATGAGACTTCTTCCTAGACACACACACCTACACACACACACACACACACACACACACACACACACGCAAACCTACACACATGAATCTGAGGCTCGATATGAAGAGTAGGAGATGGGACCCAACGAGCGTTGTTCCTTTCCTGTATAGGCTACTACAGTTCAACTAATTGAATATAAATAGGTACAATTAGGTAAATACACACACACACACACACACACACACAAATGCGTGTGTACATATACATTTATATGTATGAGATAGAGTACTTTTCTATATTGGAAATATCTATATTAATAAATTTCTCAATAATCCGGAAATTATTCTAATGTTATGAGACTTCTTCCTAGACACACACACACACACACACACACACACACACACACACACACACACACACAAATGCGTGTGTACATATACATTTATATGTATGAGATAGAGTACTTTTCTATATTGGAAATATCTATATTTATAAATTTCTCAATAATCCGGAAATTATTCTAATGTCAAAGATGCCCAATTAAGAGAGCTAAATACGGTTAAGAAAAAAAATAATTTCATTAGTGTAGCCCATGCAACTACCAAAATGCCACAGACATTCACACTATGTGACACAGTGGTCGACTTTAATATTTGGTTCTGGCTGGCGCCGGACGCTTTTATTCAGCTTCGATAAACTCCCAAGTCTTCCTTACTGGGTTAAAGATAATCTTGGTCAAGAATGTACGCGGTTATGCCAGTCCGTATATATTTATGATACAGATTATATTGACTTGTTTCTTATATAAAAAAAAATCAAACGAAGAAAGGAAGTAAAGAAAAGAAAAAGAGGGTTAAAATTCCGGGCATCATGGTTAACTCATATCTAATTGACGTTCTCTAAGATTCGCATTAGTCTAACCACTTAAATTCGATAAGAGATAGAGAGATACATACATATTTTACTTACATACGTTGGTAAAGAGAGAGCGAGAGAGAGAGGGGAGGAGAGGGGGGAGAAAGGGAGAGAGAAAGAAAGATATATATATATATATATTTATATATATATATATATATATATATATATATATATATATAGAGAGAGAGAGAGAGAGAGAGATAGAGATAGAGATAGAGAGAGCGGGGAAGCACAGATAACTTGGCACCAGAACAGACGGGAAGACCGTGCCAGGGTGAGGGTGAGGGTGAGATCGAGACGAGGGTGAGCTGTCGAGGGTGAGACACAGAGAAACCTGAAACGATGTAGGGTGAGCTGGGGGAGTGGGTGTCACCCGAAATAGGGTGATAACCACATGGCTGAAGTGTGATGGGTTAGGGTGAAGGTGGGGTGGGTGAATGTGGATAGCGCTGTGGTTTTGAGTGAGGATATGGGTATGGATGTGGGTGAGAGTTAGGGTGAGTGAGGATTCAGATGTGGGTGGAGGTGTGGGTGAATGAGTGAGTGTGTGTGTGTGTGTGTGTGTGTGTGTGTGTGTGTGTGTGTGTGTGTGTGTGTGTGTATGTGTGTGTGTTGTGTGTGTGTGTGTGAGTGAGAGGATGTGGGTGAAGTCCTGATATCAAAGCAGGGCCCAGGGAGCGTGTGTGCGAACAGTTCCCGGCGCTGGGCCAATGCAAACATTCAACGTAACATTCCAACGTGACGTGGGGGTGGAGGCTGGTGGCATTCCTAGGCACCGCGGAAACGTTCCCATACGTCAAGCACCACTAACGTTTTGACGTACCGACAAACGTACCTTGAGACCATGGAGCAGGCCAAGTCATACTCGTTTAGACCACGTAATAGACCACGTGGCCCCAAATGAATTAAACTTAATAATCAGAAAAAAACACCGAAATGTGTGAGATTTCAAGACGGCACAGACATGTGGCCCACCACGTAGGATCCTGGGGTCCTGAAAGGACCGCAGTAGTTTCAAAAGTGGGTCCACCGGACCGACGGCAGTTAGTGAGCTTCTATCGATGTTGTTAACTGGCCTCAAGGAGGTTAACGAAGAGGATCTGTGCGTAAAAAGACTTAGAACGGTTATGCCACGTAACTGTCACGTCCCCAACATCACATAACAACAAATCACAACATCGAAAAAATATATATATAATAATAGGAATAAATAAATTAATTGGTGAAATAGATAAACAAATGTACGGGTCAATTGTAGAATTTCCCCCACTACACTGATCGACTGTAGACTCTCCATCCTAACATAGGCTAGGTTAGGTTAGCTTAGGTCAGGTTAACTTAGGTTAGGTTAGGTAAGGGTAGGTTACGTTAGGTTAGGTCAGGTTAGGTAATGTATCACAAGCCATAATGTAGAATGTCCACCCCAGCAACTCTCAATTTTACAATCACCACCCCAAGCGAACACGCGCGTGTGTGTGTGGGTGGGTGGGTGGATGAGGGAATTCTACAATTGATCCAAATAAACAAATGAATAAATAAAATCAACTTATATCTCTAGTGCTACTAACATATCCACCGATCCACTCGAAGCGCCAGATTACCCGAATGGAACAGAAGCGCTTGTAAACGATATTCCATAACAACCAATTCGACACTAGAAGGATTTTTATTTATCATCGTTTATTACTACTATTTTTTATACTTTCAACACAGGATTATTGTCTTCATCCGCAGGGAGTAAAGTAATATACACATGCTCCGGTCCCGTTTCATCAGGTAACACGTATCCCGCATCATAATGGACGGACAGTGGGTCTGGACCGCACAACCCGGAGCACCATTGGCAATTTCCTCTCACCACTGCGAGAGCAACAATAACACGAAACTAATGAAGGCATGCGATCTTCACAATTCACGAGATAATAAAAGAGGAGATGATAAAGATGAAAGTGAGAGATAGGTAGAGAAGGGGGAGAGGAAGAGAGAGGGAAAGAATGAGAGAGAGAGAGAGAGAGAGAGAGAGAGAGAGAGAGAGAGAGAGAGAGAGAGAGAGAGAGAGAGAGAGAAAGAGAGAGAATGGGAGAGAAAGAGAGAGAGAGATAGATAGAGAGAGGGGGAGAGTGAGAGAGAAGTAGAGACATACAGACAGACATAGAGAGAGAGAGAGAGAGAGAGAGAGAGAGAGAGAGAGAGAGAGAGAGAGAGGGGGGGGAAGAAGAGAAGGTCAAGAGGAGAGGGGGAGAGGAGAGGAATAGAAGAGATGGCGAGAGGAGAGGAGAGGAGGCGATGAGGAAGGAGTGGGGGTGAAGGTATGAGGGAGAGAAGATTAAGAGAGATGCGTGATGAGGATGGGAGTGGGATGAGGAGGAAAGGAGGAGTAGGAAGAGGAAGAGGAAGAGGACAACGATGATGATGTTGGGGAAGAGGAGGAGGACGGTGAGGATCAGGAGGAGGACGGTGAGGATCAGGAGGATGAAGATGATGAAGAGTGGGATGAAGATGAGGAAGAGGAGGATTGTGAGGAGTAGAGGGAGGAGTAGGAGTAAAAGGCGTAGTAGTAGAAGGAATAGGAGTAGAAGAAGTAGGAGTAAAAGGAGAAGGAGGAGGAGGAGGAGGAGGAGGAACAGGTGCAGGAGTAGAAAGTGTGGGAGTAGAATGAGGAGGATTACAAGGATTAGGATTAGGAGGAGGAGGAGGAAGAAGAGGGAACATATGGCGTGTGGTGGTGTCGGCAGCGATGCTTCGTCAGTGACTTAACGAAGGACGTTCCGCTGCCTGTTGAAGGTGCGACAGTGTGACGTATTCCGACGTGACGTGACGTCACAGGTGTGACGTCACGTGACGTGACATTCTTCTGCATGACGTGCCTAAGACGTGACGCCGTGGGAAGGGACAGGAGTTCAGTTTTAGGTACCAGGGATCCTCAAGTTGTTTTCTGAGGTCTTCCCATGCTTATGCGGTTCTGTTGTTTGTCCTCCCAGAGTCGGACACAACGTTGGATACAATCGTTAGGCATTCACTAATCAACACTAGTTTTCAGTTAGTGGTACTAAGCGAGGAACTCAGTGTTGCCCCCCTTCCGGGAGGAGGGGGTTCCTGGCCCCCAGGTTGGCAGCCTGGGGGGGGGGGGTTATTCACCTGGGGAAGTTACTACGTCAACACCACCTCAATCAGTTTTCATGTCCGCCTGGTCCTTTTGACAACCCCAGTTGAGTGATCGCCACACAGTCGGGCCAAAAGTTTCGCACCATTTTATTGCTTTTCATTACACAAATATTTGTTACTTAGAGAATACAATTCATTTTCTGTTTGATAGAAATTACGTCAAATGCTCATTAACTAACGTCATATTTACAGGGAAAATCATCGACGGGTTAGGACTTTTGATTTTGCAGAATTAACCAACACATCTGGCATCATGGTCGTTACCAGAATCTTTCGCTCAGCAGCCTTCCCCCCTGAAAGCAGTAACACTCGTTTCACACGTATCGACTTTCTGCCGTGCGCCGTCCACGACACGACGTCGTGTTCTCAAATAACCATGGGTGTCTATGGATGTTTTTACACGTCACGACCACGAATTTAAGCGTCCATAGACAATTTGAGTACACAACATTATGCCGTGGACGGCGCACGGCGAAAAGTCGATACGTGTGAAACGAGCCTTAGTCTTCACTCACTCAGGGATCGAGTATACACGGAAAACACTTGATGACCGAAACGTTCTGACCACAGAAGCGTCACTAGTTTGGTGTAGACTGAACTACGCCATGAGGCGCTGAGTGGCTGCGGCCGAAGCCGTCACTTTTGCCCTATGATGCGCTCTGTGGACTGGTGGGGGGCAGGTAACAAACAGTCACTGCTGGGAATCGGAGAGGAGTGCGGGATTCGAACCCAAAACTAGACGTATACGAGACCAGCACGCTTCCGATAACAATGGGATAACACGGAAGAACATAGAAGCAGAGAAATAAAAGGTTCATGGAAGTCTGGCAACTGATGCTTAGTGGTCTGTGCAGTTGGAACTCGAAGCTCAAGAAGTGTTACGAGCGAAAACATTAGTGTGGAGTTCACTTTCATTCCTTTGTGAAAAAAAAAAAAAATAAATAAATAAATAAATAAATAAATAAATAAAATAAATAAATAAATAAATAAATAAAACAAGATAAAATAATAATAATATATTGTTTTTGTTGTTGTTCGTTATTACTATTATTATTATTATCATCATTATTATTATTTCTTACACCATACTAGAAGACCAGCAAGCCACATCCAGTTCTGTCCACTGATCCAACTTGCTTGTTTACTTGTTTATCTAATAATATTTTTTTTCTTTATTATTAGTATTATTATTACCCTATTCCTTGTAGATTGGGACACATAACGAGAGTAGCTGCGAGGAAACTATGGATGCCGAAACAACGCCACATTCCTTAAGGGTCTCTCCTTTACTGAATAAAGTTCCACAAATGCTCTGCATGCATCGAAGAAATAATATATATATATATATATATATATATATAAGCTATGGGAAAAATTAGGTGAAGAAAATTAAATAGATTAATAAAACCGGCCAGAGAAAAACACCCCGAGCCGCCTTGACGGTGGGTGACAAAAAGTTAATAAATAGAAAAATAAGTAAATTAAATAAAATAAAAACAAAATAGAATAAAATAAGAAATAAAAAATAAAAAACAAAATAAAATATATAAACAAAATAAATAATAAATAAATAAATGAATAGATAAATACTCAACCACGCCACGACTAACCTCAGTATTAAGTGCTAATTACGACAAAGGTCAGTTAATACAGTGAAAGGCGATTTATTGAAACTCATTAACATGGCCTTTCCACTTTCGTTGATATACTCAATGTCTTGCAGTTTAGTTAGCCCCACAAGAAAGCTCAAGTCCTCAACATAAAAGCAGTGTTCACACTAAAGGCGCTATCACACTGGGCTACTTTTCCTTCGACAGTTAGAGGAGATTTTCATCTCGCAGCTATAGTTTTTATTCATCATTTTATTATTATCATGATTTTTTTCACATCCGACCTAGATATGGGCCAAAAGGTCTCCTGTCGGCATGCTCCGCCTTTGTAATCCTTTTGTTTTTTGACTTTGACATGCTGGAGGAAAAAGTGTTGGAGGTTGGCGGTACCGCCGATTAATCGGAGGTCGGAGGAAAAATAGCTCAGTGTGATAACCTCTTAAAGCCAAGACTCCAACTCTCAAAACAGTGGCATACATCAAATACCTTTTCTGGCTAAATAAACTATTTCATCCGGCTAGAGTGGCAATTTGAATATTCATAGGGATCAAAACAAGCCATGACCTGAAATGAACTAACACATACACAGAGGCGGGATATTACAGGATACTGTAATTTTTGTATCAGTTCGGTAAGTACAAATACAGAAATATATTGGTGAACCCGCACTCTCTCTCTCTCTCTCTCACTGTCTCTCTCTCCCACACACACACACACACATACACACACACACACACACACACACACACATACACACACACACGGTATATAAAATTCATGTGATCAAGTTATTTTAGATATGTGGTCACATGTACCTGAACTAGAGGAGACATCCATGTCAACCTGTGTAGCCTGAGCAGCAGCCACAGGTACAGTGAGTACAACAGGTACGTGTACTCCCGGGCCAGGGGGCAGAAAAACGAGGAGGAGGAAGAGAACGAGGTGGGGTAGGAATGAGAGGAGGAGGAGGAGGAGAACAAAGAGAAGAAGGAGAAGGAGAACGAAGAGGAGGATGATGATGAGGAGGAGGCAGAGGAGGAGGAGAAAGAAGAATAAAAGGAGGAGGAGGAGGAAGAGGAGGAGGAACAGGGAAGTAATGGAAAGAGAGAAAGAAAAAAAGGAGGGGAATACAAAGGGCATGATAAAAAATACGAAGTTTTTTACCTGAGGTTAATAAAAAAGTAGTGATACAATCAAACGAAAGGAAATAAAATAGAACTGAGAGAGAGAGAGAGAGAGAGAGAGAGAGAGAGAGAGAGAGAGAGAGAGAGAGAGAGAGAGAGAGAGAGAGAGAGAGAGAGAGAGAGAGAGGGGGGGAGAGAGAGAGGTAGAGAAACAAAGGGAGAGGAGCGGGTGAATGGGTGGATAGGAGCACTGGGAAGGGGCGGGGATGGGTGGGGAACGGTAAAGAAGGGGATGGGAGGGGAAGGGGAGAGAAGGAGAGGGTAGGGGAGGAGGGGATGGAATGGGAGGGGATGGGAGCATTGGGAAGGGGCGGGGATGGGTGGGGCAGGGGAGAGAAGGAGATGGGAGGGGGAGGGCAGAGGAGGGGAGGGGGAGAGGAGAGGATGGGAAGGGATGGGTGGGGGATGGGAGAGGGTGGGGAAGGGAGTTGGGGGGCCAGACATCCCAGCACCACCTGTTGTCCTGGGCCGGTCAGTCGACCCAGCCAGGTGGTGGGGAGGAGGAGCTCGGGGAGCGGAGGAGGTGGGTACTTCACACACAACACCGTGTCAACAACAATGAGGAAATATATCACG
>NC_134805.1:39332364-39334864 GCF_046742065.1 Oratosquilla oratoria | reverse complement strand
ACTTCCAGGTGCAGCTAGTTATTTCCACGAATGACTCCCCCCCCCACCCACCCACACCCCACTATTGCCATGGACCAATGACGACAACGGGGCGTGGCTTTTCACGTCCGCGACCTCTGCTACGATGAGACTCCTCAAAGACTTGTTTCTGGTTATCACAAAATACCTGAGGAACGGATGACGGGCGGCGACCATAATGTGGCGACTAGGTGAAGTGGCACCATCTAGATATGAACCTCACCACCTCGGCACTGGATAGCAGATACCTGGAGCGCACAGCAGATGGATTGAGCATTTATCACCAGTAGATAGATTGATCAACCACGCTTCTTTGTGGAAAATACGAGGTGTTTCTTATAGGTGCCACTCACATCTCCCGGTGGACATATGGGACGACCAACTCTTGGACGAATCTCACGACATGCTGGTCCATGTATGTGCTCCTACGTTCCCTATCCTGTTGGTAGAGGTGATGTATGTGTTCTGGGATCACGTGACCCCCTACCCTCCTCCTCCTCTTCCATTCACCTCCTTTTCTTCCTCCCCACCTTTGGCCAGCCGAGGAGCTAAGCAAGTTCAATATAATCGATGTAGTAGAGCGTAAATCATCTTTGTCTTGCGTGACACAGCAACAAGCAGCTCCAGCCATCTTCCAGCTCACTGCTGTTCCCCGACTGCTCCCTCGTCGATCCCACTAGCCTCCACATCTTTCCTAATCTCTGTCAGTGGTTCCTCGGGGCCATCTATATAACGACATTATTACATATTAAATCTAGATGTCAGTAGTTGACCAAATTTGATTTTGCCCCCCCCCCAAAAAAAAAAAAAATCCCCTAGTCTCCTTCTTCTTATTATTATTATTATTTTTTTTTCTGTTTCTCTTAAGGTCTCAGGCTTTTTCTTTTTTTCTGATTTTCATCTTCTTTGTCTATCTCTTGTTTTCCTCTCCTATTTCTTGTTTATTATTTATATTCTTGACATAATACAGTTCGTCGTAATTAACAACATAATCTATTATATAGGATGAACCCATTAGATTAAAGTTTTTTCTACGGGTTTCAATCATTTGCCTTACAGCTTATTCATCATTTTCGTCTTCTTTTTCCTCTTCTTCGTTTTCTTTATCTTCCTCTATTTCTTTTTCTTCTTCGTCTTGATTTTCCTGTTGGTGGAACAATGGAAGCTTCAGGGGAAGTGCCTTTCTTCTTCTTCTTCTTCTTCTTTATCTTCATTTTCTTCGTCTTGACTCTAGTTGGTGGAACAGTGGAAGCTTCTGGGGAAGTGCCTTTCTTCTTCTTCTTCTTCTTCTTCTTCTTCTTCTTCTTCTTCTTCTTCTTCTTCCTCTTCGTCTTGACTCTCTAGTTCAGGGGTCTCAACCTGGGGTTCACGGGACGGTTTACAAGAGTACTTAGATGACTAGCGAAAGATTACATAAACATCTTAATCTGCAGAAAGATCATTGTACATTGTTTTTTATGTTAATGCTTAACTTATGAATAGTCATTCCAATTTGAACCATTTGATAACCATTGCGGTGTCATTGTATATTTAATTAGTCTTAATATATATTACCATTCCATATTCTGTCAGGTTAATGGTGGTACGGGTCGATGGTCTGATGATTTTCGCGGTACGAAATGGGAATAAAGTTGAGAACCCCTCCTCTAATTGGTGGAATTGTGGAGGCATTTCCAAAAGTTCTTCTTCTTCTTCTCCTCCTCCTTCTCCTCCTCCTCCTTCTTTTTCCTCGTCTTTTTCTTCTTCCTCTCCTTCTCTTCATCTTGACTCTTCATTTGGTGGAACAACAGAAGCTTCTGCGGAAGCGTCTCTCAAAATTGAGTTTGGCGCACGACACCCAACCTCAATCAGAAGCCATACTTGTGCCAACATCTTGTTAGCACACTCCTTTCTCAAATGTCCTTTTCCAGCTTTCCACAAACCATCAAGAAGGCAGAGCACAAAAATCCGAAGGAGTGTAATTTCATTAAATCTTGCAAACTCGACACACATTACTGAATGAAAATCAAGATAATCTAGTTTAGTTTAAAGCTTTGTTAACGGGCACCGCACACAGTAATAGACACATTAATGAAGGTTAGAAACAAGATTAAATCTTCCTTTACATTTCAAGGAAACACCCGTTTCCTCCTTTCCTCTGAACGTTCATTCTCTTAGTCTTCCTGATGATATCAGTGAAAACACATACACATACACACGCACACACACACAAAATAAGTAAATCAATGCATAAACAAATAAATAACAATACAGTAATAATGATAATAATAATGATAATAATAATAATAATAATAGTAATAATAACATTAATGATAATAATAAAAACAATAACAATGATAATGATAATAATAATTATAATAATAAAAATAATTAGACTAAATATTGTTTGTGCGTTGGTGGTGTAATCAGAAACGTGCTTGTCTCGCATTCAATTAGTTGTGGGTTCGAATCCTACACTTTTCCACCCGATTCCCAGCAGTGA
>NC_134805.1:39317364-39329864 GCF_046742065.1 Oratosquilla oratoria | reverse complement strand
TACCACAACCCCAGAGGCGCAGTGAGCAACCCACCCTCGCAACCACAAGGAGGCAACGGGACCCAAGCTCCTAGTCAACATCTGAGTCACTCAGTGTCCGGAGCTCAAAAATGAATAAATAAATAAATGAATAAAATAAATTAATAAGTTAATTAATTTAAAAAAGGGGGAGGGGCAGGGTGGAAGAGTTGTCTTAATGAAGACCACGAAGAAAGATTTATTTATGAGACGTGAAAGTCCTCTAGGTAGGATTCGAACCCAGGAAGAACTTCAAGACGCGAGCCAAGCCTACTAGCAAAGGACACTCCAGGCCTCCCGATGTGACGATAAGCGACAGATTTTCTTTTCCTTTTTCTTTTTTAAATCCAACATTTCGGCCTACTCCCGTTTGGTCCCCTTCGCAGTCTTCTCAAAAAAAGAAAAAGAAAAAAAAAGAGAGAAAGAGAGAGAGAGAGAGAGAGAGAGCGAGAGAGAGAGAGAGAGAGAGAGAGAGAGAGAGAGAGAGAGAGAGAGAGAGAGAGAGAGAGAGAGAACGCCATTTTTGGGACACATTGCTTTGAACACTAACAGGACCATAAACACCTTTCCCCGAAATCTCTTCTTGACAAATACCCTCATAACCGTTCTCGAAACTATGCCTCGAGTGATACTGACGTGTGATACACTCGGGCTCTCGTGTCGGGCGGCCCGTTCAATGATTTTTTTCTGGCTAGCGCCAAACGATGTTACACGTCGGAACTACCTAGTATAGGCCTTGTGGTCTCTTGCAGTCTCCCCATTCTCATGTTCGTATATCACCCATAGCCCAATGAACCTCACCATACACCCTTCAGTTTGAAATCTTCAAACCCTTACTCCCCCCCCCCCCCCGGTTCTCCTACCTGGAGAATCACCCGAGGCTGAAAAGAAGAACATTCTTGCAAATTAAAACCCTGACTGGCAACTCTACACCGCCACTTAGGGTTCAAAGCCCCTCCCGCCACCAACCGCCACACAAGCGAGCGATCGCGCGCGCACGCGTGCGCGATCGCCGGAGCCAAACGCCAGCCGGGACTTTGCAGGATTTCGACGCTTCCCGCTTGGAGTCGTCGCCCGGCGCCAAGCGCTGCCCAGCGAAGGAAGAGGGAGAGAGAGAGAGAATAGGCAAGAAGTGATTTACCAACTGAGTGGTTAACGAATGGAACAGACTTCATAACAATAAAGTGAGCGTTGATTTTTTTTTTCTAAATCATATTGATAGGGATGGCGGGTGGTAATGGACATGGAACTGCCTAATGTAATCCTCATATTCGCTTGCAAGTTTCCCCATTCTTATGACATAGATATTTTATATATTTATATATATATATATATATATATATATATATATATATATATATATATATATATTGAGAGAGATGTACTGTATAGACAGAGTGAGAGACAGCGAGATAGAGATAGATAGATAGAGAGAGGGAGAGAGGGAGAGATACGGGGGAGGGGGGGGGCATAAAGGAAGCCAAGGCGACGGTACCAGTCATGCAAGCCAGATGGCAAGGAGGAGGAGGAGGAGGAGGAGGAGGAGAGCTGAGCAGCAGGTATGGGGATTTCCTAGACTGAAGGCTCGTCTAAGTTTGTTGTATAAGTAAGGAATGGGAAGTTGTCAAGTGCAAGAAAGGAAAGTAAACGTGTATTATGCGTGTTTTGTAACACACGCACACACACACACACACACACGTACGCACACACATACACGCACACACACACACGTACGCACACACATAAACACGTACGCACAAAATCGTATAAACTGTTAATTTACCTCGAGAACGTGTCAGGACTCCCATAAATCAACTGTAACATTGCGCGTACCCGTATCACGTAACGCAGTTGGATCTTGGGCGTTACGTGGCGTGTGACGACGTCAACATGCTGAGCACGTGCCACTGTCCGGAACCAGTGTCGCTATTTTGGACCAAAAAGTCGTTATTTCGCTTTCCGGTCTTAGTAGACACAGTTTCTTTGTTATTACCTGTTGTTGTTATTACTTCTTGTTGTTATTACTTGTTATTATCATTTGTTGTTATTACTTGTTTGTTGTTGTTACTATTACTTGTTGTTGTTACTTCTTGTTGTTATTACTTGTTATTATCATTTGTTGTTATTACTTGTTTGTTGTTGTTATTATTACTTGTTGTTGTTGTTGTTGTAGAAGGTAACAGGCAAGAACTGGTTTACCAACAGTGTGGTTAACGACTGAAATAGACTTAGTGACTATGTACTGAGCGCTAAAACAATTGGTTGTTTTGAGAGAACGTTAAACAACTTTATGGATCGGGATGACAGGTGTTAATGGACTTGGAACTGCCTAGTGTAAGCCTTATGGTCTCTTGTAGTCTCCTCCATTCTTATGTTTTTGTTCTTGTTCTTGTTAATGATGAACCTGGTAGTAGTGGTGATAAGATGGTAAAGATATATGTAATGCAGACGATACTGGTGTTAACATTGGGTGGTGATGACATATACAGTGGAGACTGTCTTGGCGATGATGATGGTGATAGTGGTGATGATGATGTCACTGGCGTAGTGGTGGTGATGATGATGTCACTGGCGTAGTGGTGATACATGGATGTCGCGTTGATCGTGGTGATGGTGATAGTGATGATAATGACATTTGTGATGCAGATGATGGTGGAGTTCAATTTTGGTGGTGATTACAGATGCAGTGTAACTGACTTAGCAGTGGTGATAGTGATGGTAATGATGATGTCACTGGTGGTGATAGAAGTGGTCAGTGAAAGAGACACTGGTGGCAATGGTGGTGATGTTGTCAGGAGACAGTGCTGGAGGGAGTGGTTGGAGAGGTGGAGGGTTTGTGGTCAGTGACCAGATTTTGCATAACTATACTAAATTTAGCATGATTATGCCAAATTTAGCATGTTTTCCCTAGAGATGATTCTATATATATATATATATATATATATATATATATATATATATACATATATATATATATATATATATATATATATAAAACAGAAACAGAACTTAAGAGGAACAAAAGAATTAGCATTATTTTTACCAATCTAGCATGATTTCAGCCGCTGTCTAACATATTCCCACTTGAGAAATATGGTCACCCTGGAACGACTACACACCTAACGTGCCGTGTGACAAAATTTCTTTTATTTTTGTTGTCGTCAGGCGATTTTATTCACCTCCATACCACCACCACTAGTCGAGGTGAAGGTGGTTCGAACCCTGCCACCGGTGAATTGAATTAAAGTTCATTAGATTCCACGCTACAAAATCCTCTGTAAGGGGCACCGTCCTAGCCTCCTGATGAGGGGTGTGTGTGTGTGTGTGTGTTCGTGACGTTTAACCGAGTTCATGGCAAGCGACGATAACCGCCTTCCGTGCCTGGTGATACTTTTTCTTTTGAGTTTGACGATCGCCAGACTCTCTCTTATTCATTCCCCGCGCATGCCAAGGGTGGCGAAGAAGTTGGTCTTCTTATACACAGTAATTTTGGATTTTGCTCGACTCTCTTGAAGAAAAGGCCAAATATTCTTGGAACGCCTCTGAAGCTCCTGTAGTTAGTCCCCCTCAAAAAAAAAAAAAAAAAAAAAAAAAAAAAAAAAAAAAATATATATATATATATATATATATATATATATATATATATGTGTGTGTATATATATATATATATACATATATATATATATATATATATATATATATATATACATATAACACTGAATACTAAACTTACAAAAATAATAAAGATAATAATATACGATAAAAAAGGGGAAACAGGCTTATACAGTTACTCAGAGATTCATTTGTTATTTACAATAAAATGGACCTGATAACATCAGACCTTACAACAAACAATGGCGCCGAGCTACCAGGAAGTTGATTTGATCTACAAGTAGGTAGAAACAACTTCACCATACGCGTAGTAAGGACGTGGAATGAACTTTTCTCACTAGCGATGGACGGAAGAACAGTTCAATGTTCTAGGGATAAGTTAGATCTAAAAAATACAATTTACTTTGATGTCTGCCAATTAGCTATTTTCCTATTGACATTATTTCCTTATTTATCTTTTTTTTTCGACGATCTATTTTTCATTTATTTATTCATTTATTTATTTTATTCTAATTTCATTTTATTTTATTTTATTTCATTAAATTTTATTCTTTTGCATTCGATATATTTATGCGCAGAAAAGTCTCTTGCAAATGTGTTTGGTAATTCTATTCCATTGCAATGATAATGTCATTATGGTGATGGCGACATTAATGATAATGGTGTTCTGAACTATATCAATGGTGTTGACAACGATGGTGAAAGTGGTGGTAGTGGACATTGTGGTGGTGGTAGTGCTTGTGGTGGTGATTATGGAAATTGTGATGGTGGGAATGGTGGTGGTATAATGGTAGGAATGGTGATAGTGAGATTACTTGTACTTGTGGTGGTGACAAAAAATCGTGGTGGTGGTGACAGAAGTGGTCAGTGGGGGATGATGTTGGAAGTAACAACTACGAGAATATATAAAAAAAAAATGCTCTTGAGCAAGGCAGCATAGGTGAAGGCAGCATTGTGAGCGTTCTCGATCATGCTGTTGCTTCTGACGACAAAGAACCTAATGCTGATGATGCTGATAAGAAATTATAATAATATTTAACTTTGGTAACGCTGGTGGCGGTGGGAAGAGGGGTCATGAGCAGGGATTACGACCTTTGCAATGTAAATAATACCTTATGCAACGATACTGGTATTAAATCTATACCGCTTTGAGGCAGGATAATGTTATCCATGATGGTATGAACGTGCCTGCCTGCCTGCCTGCCAGCCCACGAGACGTGCACTGTGCCAACACTCTCGTCGGCCAAGTCAAGCAGGCATCTTGCTAACAGCCATCATGCTTATCTTTTAGTTAACAAAGTCTGTCATCGCGTCATCTGTTAACAGCCAACCAACGGTGTGTGACAACAATATATATATATATATATATATATATATATATATATATATATATATATATATATATATATATATATATATACATACACAAGCGTAATACACACACACATGTGTAAGGGCCAAATTATTTTTACTATGCACAGGATAGCTTAATAGTGACAGGGCGAGGGACCAATGTCCTCGCCGCCACGATGTTTTGGAATTCATATCTATATATATATATATATATATATATATATATATATATATATATATATTTATATATATATATACATATGTATATATATATATTATATATATACATATATATATATATTATATATATATACATATATATATACATATATATATATATATACATATATATATATATATATATACATATATATATATACCCTGTATATATGTGTGTGTGTGTGTGTGTGTGTGTGTGTGTGTGTGTGTGTGTTTGTGTGTGTGTACACATGTATGTGAAAAACTAGCTACATCCAACATTGCCTAGACAAATAGCTGTGTATTGCGTGAAGTAATGATTTTGTAGATATATGACAACAAATGAGGATGCGCCTTGAAGAAAGCCTCCACTTCCGACAACAGAAACCTTTGATTTACTGAGCTAAGTTGTAACCACTGACGCCAGACCACGTCTAGGTAGAGCCCCCGGGGACTGGGGGTGGAGGATGGGGAGGAGGTGGGGGGATGGGAAGGATGTTAGGGCTGGGGCGGGGAGGTGGGGAATGGGGACGGGGTGAGAAATGGGGGAAGAGATAGGAGATGGTAGAAGAGGTGGGGGATGGGGGAGGTAAGGGATGGGGGAACAGATGAGGATGGTATAGGTGGGGGATGGGGAGGAGGTGGGGAATGGGGAAGAGGTAGGGGGATAGGGGAATTGGGGGATAGGGAGGTGGGGGATGGGGTGAGGAGGTAGGGGATGGGGTGAGGAGGTAGGGGATGGGGTGAGGAGGTAGGGGATGGGGTGAGGAGGTTGGGGAGAAAGGCGTTGGGGGATGGGGGTGCAAAACAAAAAATGGTCGACAATAGCCAACACAACCTCTGGACAAGCCAACATATGCCTTATGCCAACACGACTGGCTGCTATGACTGAGGCTCTTCCATCATGGCAGGCGTTGCCACTGCCAACAGGATGGTAATCCCGAGCGCCATTCAGCGTCAGCTCTTGCCAACAGTCCCCGGCCAACACCCGCGCCGAGGGCTGATCGCGTCCAACAACACACCCGAGTGTGTCTTTCCTTTGGAGGCGAGAGAGATCATTGTTGTGCCCATGAGGCAAGTCCCCCTATTAAAGGTACGTTTTCTCGGTGCGATTATCGCTCAACGATGATCGTTCATGACCCAACGATGATTGTCAAACGATTGTCTAGACTAGAGAACTAATTTCTTGTTTATGAATGGGGGTGTTTGGCTTCGAGCGACTACCAATAGAGCCGCTAAAGACAATCGTTTGACGATTGAGCGATAATTGTATCGAGAAAAGTGTACTACAGCCTCATCCCATCCTCTCTCTCTCTCTCTATTTTGTCCTGGTTGTGAGTGTGGAAGTGCACACATCAACGAGAATCCCATTACCCGTCTACGGTCAGTGTTTCTCCGCAAATGTCCCCATGCACAATGCATGACGTGTGGAACCATTTCTCATGCAGTCATGCACAAAATCCCCTAAAATAGAAGACAAAAAACAAACAAACAAACAAACAAATTAGATAAATACATAAACAAATAAATGAATAAAATAACACAAATGATGAAACAATAATGTCGACTTCTTTGATAAGTACATTAGTGTGAAAATATATACGATGGCGTAACAGAGTTAGTAACCATAGGAGGCTATAAATTTTCTTAACGATACCGTAGCTATTATATAATGTATACAGCACAATGAGACAGTGGCTATGATTTAATGTATACAACATACAACAAGCATACCGAGGTGTAACAGAGAATAAAGCCATGTTTCATCCCCATAGTCGATATGGTCTTTGTCTACAACAGAATTGTAAAGATACTTTTTGGATGCACTCATAGAAGACAGGGTCGATCTATTCCTGCCACGGGGCACTGCACAGCCAGAGTCAAAAGTTTTGAACTCTCATGCACTTTTTCACTATACAAAAGTTAACTTTTGTTGTTGATTAGTTAGTCCATTTTCTATACAAGAAAACAGCTTAAAACTGCATATAAAAATATTCTACTAAAAAGATTACATTTACACAGTGATAAGCATACAGTACTTTATGACTTGCTCACGACTGTAGGTAACAGACAACGACCCCCCTACCACCCCCATTCGAAGAACAACTCCCACCAACACACATATGATAACAAAAGCAATCGGGAGATTGAAAAAAAAAAAAAACTTGGCATGCAATCAGCCAAGCAATCGGACACGGCAGGTCTGTTGCCGGGGCAGAACTGGGGACAACAGGCGGGAACTCGCGTTCAGACCCTAAACCCATTAACCTCTAAACCAATCACTCTCAATCAAGGAGGACCTGGGGGTTGTGAA
Organism: Oratosquilla oratoria; assembly: GCF_046742065.1. Lineage (NCBI taxonomy): Eukaryota > Metazoa > Arthropoda > Malacostraca > Stomatopoda > Squillidae > Oratosquilla > Oratosquilla oratoria. Next base: position 39,322,369 of record NC_134805.1, on the reverse strand, counting down.
TTTATCCTTACGGATATGGAATTACACAGCAAGGAGGTAAATGCATCAAGCCTGAGTAATTACCTGTCGATTCTTTTCCAATACACTAGCATTTAGTCTACCTTATCTAAAGACTTAACTAATAACAGATATTTATATTCAGGTGAAAGAAACTCCTCCATCCTTTTCACGTGAATCGAGTTCATTTCTGTGCGCAGGCGCGCGTCTCGCTTGATTTTCTGTAGAGTGACTGGGAAAATTGGTTAATCGAGATAGGGACCTTTACCGAGGGGATGTCACGGAAATGAATGAAATCGCATGGCGGCACACGGTCTGAAATGGAAAGTAACATCAGGTAGTGGAGTGTTTTCTTCTCCAGTATTTCGGGGTAAGAACAAACACAAACACACACATTATATATACTGTATATACATTATATAATATGTATATATTCACTAGAGAGAAGTGTTGTAGCACTTTTGTAAATAACAGAGGAAATCCACTGTCGGAGTGAAGGAAAAACTTATGAGAACGCTAACTTCTATATTTCGGCTGCCAACTGCAGTGCTCTTGTATTTTCCTGAAGAGGGCCGCAGTTGGCAGCCGAAATATACAACTTAACGCTCTCACAATTTTTTTTCTTTCACTCCGACACTAGGTTATCTGTCATAAATATATATACATACACACACAGACACACACACACACTATATATATATATATATATATATATATATATATATATAGACATACATATATATATATATACATGCATACATATATATATATATATATAATATATAATATATATATATATATATATATATATATATATATAAACAAGACTCAAGGACTGATATATAACAAAAGTGAAAAGAAACACAAAAGGGTGGGGGGTTCGAACGACGCTTCCGAGGACGCTCACCGGGTTTACTAAACAGCCCGCCACAACAGCCCCGGACAAGAAACGCGAGAACAAGCGCAGAGAGTGGGCGAGTCAAGACAGCACAGGTAGCGGAAGAGACCAGGAACTTGGAGGAGCGGAAGCAAAGGTTGCCGGGTTAAAAGTTCGCGGCAGAGACCGGCGCCCGTGAGGCACACATCAAACAATCCCACAAGCGAGGAGCGCGTAAACACGAAGGGAAGTCACAGCTCGAACAAACAAACACTTGACACCCAAATGGGCTAGGCAAAGGGCCGTTTGTGGGCTATCTCGATAACCCTTCAGTATTGGATAAAAGTGTGCTATTCATTCTGGCTATCGCCGTAGACACAGAGGACACTGAAGACCTCATCCTACACCACCCCTCACTAACAGTCCCAAAGCTGGTGTCACACTGTCCTCGACAAGTGGTGGCGGTCCCACGTGGGTCGATATAACAAAAAAATTCTTGAGTAGTACAAGCTTATACTCGTTTTTATATTACACGTGAGATTTGCGTGTGCCTCTTACTGTCACCTTACAACAAGCACGGGGAAATATTCTGAAGAGATACCAAAGGCAAATCAATTCCATGCAGGAATAGACTTTAGCAGGTGTATGATATGGAATACAGGTTTTCCTTATATGCTACTTACATTATGAAAATAAAAAACAAGTCAATTTTAGATAAATGTGTAACCCTTGTCGTAGCGATTATTACTATTATTATTATTATTTTGTAATGGACCTTGAAATATATGTAGTTCTGCCCTTGTGATAAAGAAGGGGCGTACCGTTTCTCAATAAGCCGGTGCTAGACGGTGTTGTTTAGCTAAAGGAGTGATTTAAGCCCGGGATAATCTTAAATCTATCACATACCCATACATTGGTCTTTTTTTTCTCCTCTTTCCTTTTGTTGTTGTTGTTGTTATTTTTTTGTTAATATATATATATATATATATATATATATATATTTTTTTTTTTTTGTCAGGTCATATTGTTCACCTGTGGGAATGCCTTCCTCAATGAAAGTTTAATTGGCTTCCCAGATACATAAATAATTCAGAGCGTCTTTCTTGTTCCACCTGACGACTGCAGTCCACATTTAGGACTGTTTGCGCCTCGCCATCTTTATTTATACATTATTGTCTCTGCCCTCGCAAGGCTTGTATGCCTGGGAATCCACCTGTTCTTGGTGTCCCCCTCTGTATGTAACACCCTATGTATAAGATGTACACCGTTGGGTCCTTGTGGTTTATGGACCGTGTGTGAAAAAAAACACGAATAACAAAAAAAGATAAACACACACACACACACACACACACACACACACACACACACACACACACACACATATATATATATATATATATATATATATATAAATATATATATATATATATACGAGTGGTAGGGTGGTGAGTTTAAGCGCCAAGATTCTTGGCGTTTAAACTCACCACCCAACCACTCATTCTGTCTTCACACCTCAACATATATATATATATATATATATATATATATATATATATATATATATATATATATATATATACATATATATATATATATATATATATATATATATATATATATATATATATAAATATATATATGCGAATAAATCACAAAAACACGTGATTCACAAAATGTGCGATAAAACTACTTGGAAAATGTTTTAAATAGACGAAAACGTTCTGTCACCTTCCATTTTATTTTCCAAGTGGTTTCATTACACACACACACACATATAATATATATATATATATATATATATATATATATATATATATATATATATATATATATTTATATATATATATATATATGTATATAAATATATGTGTATATATATGTATATACATATGCATGTATATATATATGTATATATATACATAAATATACATACATATATATATATATATATATATATATATATATATATATATATACATATATATATATATATATATATATGATACACAGGAACCCACAGTCGGAGAAAATAAACTTTGAATAAAGAAGAATCCTATATTTCGGCTATCAACTGTAGCCCTCTTCAGGGCTGAAGAGGGCTACAGTTGATAGCCGAACTATAGGATCCTTCTTTATTCAAAGTTTATTTTCTCCGACTGTGGGTTCCTGTGTGTCATTTACAAATGTGCTACTACATTTCTGTTTAGAAATATATGTATATATATATATATATATATATATATATATATATATATATATATATATATATCGAGATGATTGAACACGGGTTAGGCACTGTACTGCTACCGCTCCCCAGCCCCAACCCATCCTACCTTCACCCCCTTCCCACCCTCACCCTCACCCATCCCGGGCAATTGACGACACGAGTGTTGGCAACCACGGCTCGCCAAATCCATCCGCGTTCGTCTTTTATCTCGAGAAAACGAATAAGCATGAATATTTGGCAACAAATATGTATGATACAGGAAGAGCCCAAACGCCAATTCTCTTTTTTTCTCTTAACAGTTTATCAATGCACGCACACACACATAAACGTACACACGTGCATAGAAATACATGATGGTACTAAACTCACACATGCATAAGTGAGCAGCCTAACATGCAGTCTACACTTCAACTAGATAAATCATGAACCAGCTGGAGGAAGTCCAAAAGGTCTTTGCAAGACAAGTTCCGGAACGAGGGGAGATCGGAGAAAGTGAACGTGTCAACATCACGGGAAAGAAGGGAGAGGGGGTGATACAATCGCCCTGTCCCAGTGCGTCAAAGGACAGCAGTTCATAAATATGAAGACTTTGTCAATGTGTTTCAGTGGGTAGCACGAGAAGTCATAAACTTTGAACTTCAGAAATGAAAAGGCGTGAAATTTGTCAGGGTCCTTTTTCAAATAAACAAAAGGGATGACCTGTCTAAAGAGGTGGAGGGGGCAGGGTTAAACCATAAAAGAATTCCAAAATATTAGGAAGACTACAAAGAAGGTAGTAGTAGTAGTATTATTAGTAATAATAATAGAATAATAATAATAATAGCAACAATAATAATAATAACAATAATAACAACAATAATGATAATAATAAATAATAATAATAATAATAAAAATAATAATAATGAAAATATTAATAATAATAATGAAAATAATTACAACAATAATAATGATAATATAATATTATCATTATTATTGTTGTAATTATTATAATTAATTATTGTTAATTATTATCATTAATTATTATTAATTATTGTTGTAATTATTATTATTAATATTAAATATTAATAATAATAATTAATACATACACAAAGTGCTTTTTCCCCTTACAAGGGAGGTAGTCAAAGTCAAATGACATAATTCCACTTTCATTCACCACCCCTCGCTACAATTATAACAATAATAAATAAATCAATAAAGAATAAAAATAAGTATTACTGGAGCATAAGTAAACATGAACATCTTTTTATGTCCACAAAAAGTAAGAGTTAACGTGTACATGTGTATACATATGTTCACAAGTGTTCACGTGTACATATGTGTACACATATGTTCACGTGTACATACGCACACTCGCGCGAGCGTACACAGACATACACATCCGTACACACACGCAAACTTACTCATATATTGTATATGAAACACATACCCACATACATATATTTCGTAAGTACCGTATGCATATGCAATGTATATACACGTATAATTATATGAGCATTTCACATACACGTACATTATGTACATACAAATAGGGGTACACGCACGCACACGCACACACACACACAGAGTAAAGTGAAACAAGGCAAACCTCCATAGAAAAATAGGTCGAAAGTCGAGATTGATAGTTTGTGGAGAGAGAGCGAGAGAGAGAGAGAGCGAGCGAGAGAGAGAGAGAGAGAGGAGAGAGAGAGAGAGAGAGAGAGAGAGAGAGAGAGGGGAGAGAGAGGAGAGAGAGAGGAGAGAGAGAGGAGAGAGAGCGAAGAGAGAGAGGAGAGAGAGAGACAGAGAAGAGAGAGAGAGACAGGAGGGGAGAGAAAGAGAGAGAGAGAGAGAGAGTAGGGAGGAGGGTGTCCTGATGGCCGTGTCGTTAACATGCCGAACCACTCTCTCTCCTACAGCTACGTCAG
>NC_134805.1:39302364-39309864 GCF_046742065.1 Oratosquilla oratoria | reverse complement strand
CTATGTATTTTTGTCGAGAAAACAAAATAGTTTGCCATAGTGATTTTACGACGGAAAAATTTCTGGAGGTTGAAGGAAAAATGACCCAGTGTGACATGAGGATACGACGAATAACCTAGGGAGCCACTATGTGGCCAAATAATTTTCGTTCGCGCTTACAATTTGTTCTTATTACTGATTCTCCGTACATATTGTATTTGTTCACTAAATATACCGTGCTATTGCATATTCGGATGCACCCATAGTCCCCTTATACCAGAGGTTCTCAACCTGTGGTTAGCGTGACGGTTTCCAGGAGTATCTAGATGACTACCGAAAGATTACTTAAATATATATTCAAATCTGTATGTGATCACTGCACATTGTTTATGATGCTAATGCTTAACTGTTGAATAAAGTAATTACAAGTTGAACCATTTGATATCCATTGCGATACCACTGTATATTTCATTAATCTTAATATGTTAACACTAAATTCTGTGTCAGGTTAATGGTGGTACGGGTCGATGGTCTGAGTACTCTTGGGGTGCGTAACGGGAAAAGGGTTACGACAATTCCGGACACGACGCCATTTTGGGGCCATTCTACGATGTTGTTGCAACTCTGTATAAAGGTACTGTAGTAGGACCCTGCCGTGCTGTGTCTTGCTGCATTGCGCTTGATGTTAACCACAATAGAGTTAATTCGTAAACAAACTGGGGTCCTGTTTCTTTACAGATCATCAACTCGTTATGAGGACCTATGCCTATGTACAGTCACAAGCTAAAGTTTTGACCCATGCCAAAATTCTCACAATGTCAATATATATATATATATATATATATATATATATATATATATATATATATATTATATATATATATATATATATATATATTATATATATATATATATATATATATATATATATATATATATATATATATTGTCGAGTACGCGATATGTAATTAGCTTACACTTAGGTCATTTTTCTAATTAAAAAAATAATTTGAATATAAAATAATGAAGAACTCTGGGTGAGTAATTTTTCTTCCTCGTGACTGTACATCAAAACATAAAAAAAAAAAAAAAATACAACCAGCTGGATATCAAACCGAGCCGCCTGTTGACCAAACAGCTGGTTGTTGACACCATCTGCGCCTGAAAAAAGTGTCGATCCTTCGTACCATCTGTAAATGAAAGCCAACTGTACAGATTTTTCCAACCAGCTGTGGGGTAGCACCAACTGACCAGCAAAACCAGCTGTAAGCCTTGGTTGTTGTTGTATTTCCATCTCCGTAATAGCTTTATTTACGAGGAACCCACTGTATACTGAAATATATCAAATATTCATCTACCAAGAATATATTCATATATATCTTGCTATATAGCACACACGTAGTTCCATCTACCACTATACTACTAACCCAAACAGCTGTGGAATTTTCGGTCAGCTGCACTCGTCTACCAGCTGCAAAATTGCTCATGTCTTGGACTCCTGCGGAGGTAGGCCTGAGAATTGTTTTGTTAAGTGACTGAAATCACCAGACTAAAATTCTCCGAAATGAAAGAATGTTAAACAAGCAGAAAGAGACTGAAACAGCATCACAGAAACAAGCCAATTATATCACTAACTACCGTATTAAACTACTCCTAACTACCCCGTCATGCATTCAAGATTCTCGTCAACTTATGTGAATTTGAAAATCTAGAGGACGACTTCACTTAAAGTATTCTAGACTTCCCTAAGTCTACAATTCAACAATGTGTCTAACATTCGTATTCTAGATTTAACTTCTCTTAGTTCGTCTTTCAGCTTCTCAATCTAAGAAGCAAAGGTGATTTGACGTTTGGAGATTCGAAATAATAAAAGATTATTACCGAAGTCGCTTCTACTCAAACGTAGGTGTGACAGGGAAGCGTTAACAAATAACAACAACCCCTACTTCTACCTGCGTCATCGTTAACAATATCTGCATCAATAACAAGAATGACGTCATCACCGCTGCATCAGTAACAAGAATGACGTCATCACCGCTGCATCAATAACAAGAATGACGTCATCACCGCTGCAATCACCATCTTGGCCACAAACCGTCACCACTATCATTGTCATCATCAAGATCATTACTCATTCCAACACGAGGCATTTATTAAAACGCCCTGGCTGGCTGGCTGGCTGGCTGGCTGGCTCTGCTCTCAGACTTTGGCCCCTCGCTACCGCATGGAGGCTTTATTCGGCTGAGAGAAATCCTCTGAGAGAGAGAGAGAGATACAGAGACAATGAGAGATATAGAGATAGATATAGAGAGAGAAAAAGAGAGAGATGTATAGATAGATAAATGCATACATAGAGACAATGAGAGAGATAGAGATAGATGGAGAGAGAGAGAGAGAGAGAGAGAGAGAGAGAGAGAGAGAGAGAGAGAGAGAGAGGGATAGATAACTATATGGATAGAGAGATTGAGAGAAAATGAGATAGATATATAGACATATTGATAGATAGCTAAAGAGATATATCGAGATAAAGAGATAGAGAAAGAGATAGATTGAGATGAAGAGATAGATGAATAGATAGATAGAGAGAGAGGGGAGAGAGAGGAAAGAAAGAGGGACAAAGAGAGAGAGAGAGAGAGAGAGAGAGAGAGAGAGAGAGAGAGAGAGAGAGAGAGAGAGAGAGAGAGAGAGAGAGAGAGAGGGAGAGAGAGAGAGAGAGAGAGAGAGAGAGAGAGAGGGAGAGAGAGAGAGAGAGAGAGAGAGAGAGAGAGAGAGAGAGAGAGAGAGAGAGAGAGAGAGAGAGAGAGAGAGAGAGAGAGAGAGAGAGAGAGAGAGAGAGAGAGAGAGAGATAGAGACAGGGGGAGAGAGAAAGAGAGGGAGAGAGAAAGAGAGAGAGAAAGACAGGGGGGAGAGAAAGAGAGAGACAGGGGAGAGAGAAAGAGAGGGAGAGAGAAAGAGAGGGAGAGAGAAAGAGAGAGAGAGAGAGAAGAGAGAGATATGGCGGGCGAGACGAGAACGGGCACGGCAGAAATAGTCGCGGGCGGCCGGGCCGTGTTTGTGTACACTTGTGTACGTATGTGTACGTATGCTTGTACACACGACGTACACACGTCTGCGCGCAGGTGTTTATACGTGTGCACGTGTTGTGTTACGTGCACAGTATTACATGTATGTGCAAGCACTGGGAATTTCGTAAGGTTACCTGATCCTAGCGGGGATGGGGGGAGGGGGAAGAGGGAGGGAGATGAGGGCAGGGAGAAGGGAGAAGGGGGAAGGAGGGAAGGAAGGCAGGGAGAAGGGGGAAGGAGGGAAGGAGAGGAGGGGGAAGGAGAGGAGGGAGAAGGGAGAGGAAGAAGGTGGGAGGGGGAAGGGGGAGGAGAGGAGGGAGGAGAGAAGGAGGGGAGGAAGAAAGGGGAGGAGGGGAGGAGGGGAGGGAGAAGGGGAGGAGGGATGGGAGAAGGGGAAGGAGGGAAGGAGGAGAGGGAGAAGGGGGGAGGAGAGAAGGTGGGAGGGGGAAGGGGGAATATACCAGTACCCTAGCAAGTAGCATACTCCCCCCCCCCCTCCCGGGGTTCCTCGCGTCTTAGATATGCTCATAATGATCTCCTCGTCTATATCTCCGCTGTGCCTCTCGAGGCACGCACAGGTTGGCACGGACGCCTTGCGAGCATCCTCACCGTAACATCTCGACTTCAATTCACACAAACATAACACCGGGGATGGGTGACGTGCTAGCTCCCTATCACATTCGTACCCACGTATCACCTTCCATATTTTTCTTACGGATTTTTCTTTCTACAGAGAAAGACACACACACACAGATACACACACACACACGCTCACACACACACAGATACATACACACACACGCTCAAACACACACACACACATACATACACAGAGAGAGAGAGGATAAGGAATATATACAAATATATAAGGACCCACGAGCGTTGATCCTTTCCTGTATACTCCAACTAGGTAAATACACCCCCCACACACATGCACACAAACGTACACACACACACACACACACAGTCACACACATACACACCTCCGTGTCCTGCAAGCGATGTATACCTATACATTCAACCTTCCCTTCTCTAAGCATACGCTAGACGCGTGTAAAACGCTAGACGCGTGTAAACACACGCTTATACTTCTTCGCTTACACACAAAGGCGGACGATTTTCTCAGCCAAGCTCGAGGCACGTCCGAAAGGCTATATCGTCCATGGATTCGGTTTCACACGCCTTCCTACCCGAACACGCGTATCCGACGTGTGTTTACGGGTATTTATCCGTTTCCCTACGAAACCTGAAGACAAGAAATACAACCTAAGTATTACTGTTTACTGTACACGCATGCGCTTATACGTACGTGTACATATGTAACTGCGTTTGTGTGTGTGTGTGTGTGTGTGTGTGTGTGTGTGTGTGTGTGTGTGTGTGTGTGTGTGTGTGTGTGTGTGTGTGTATGTATGTGCGCGCGCGTGTGTGAGAGATGTGACATGGTCTTGAATCACATGTCTGACTCGTGAGCCACAGCTCTTACCCTACTTACGCTACTATCTTTTCATTTTCCTGCAGACATTCTTCCCCTCCCACAAAACCCGATCCCGCGCAAGCGAGGTGGTCTTTCCTTGGAATCCAGAATCCAGAATCCCAAGCGGATGGGAACTCAAGAGCTCACGTATGACCCGATTTATGGGTAATGCTGTGACCTTACACATAAACACATAACTCATTGTGTATGCGCGTGTGTGTATGTATGTGTGTGTGCGTCCGTATGTGTGTGTGCGTGCGTGTGTGATTCACTATGGTCTTGGATCAAGTGTTGGACTCGTGATCGACCGTTTTTACCCTCCCGGAAGAGAGCTAAGAACTCATATATGACCGATCTACGAGTATGGGTAATACTGTAACCTTACACGCACATACAGCCCCAACTCCTCGCCCACGAGATTTGGAGTAACGATTCGCAGCGCAGCGATACTGAAATTATTTCAGCCCTGGGAGGGATTAGAACTCGGACCGCTGTAACAGCGGTTGCGAACACTACCACTGCGCCGTCGAGTCGTGTGTGTGTGTGTGTGTGTGTGTGTGTGTGTGTGTGTGTGTGTGTGTGTGCGCGCGCGTGTCGAAGATACTGTTATTTGTAACACGTGACGTGGTTCATGTGAGTCACGTGACACAAGTTATCCCTTGTTGCAGCGTGTGTTCATCATGGACTAGTTCTCCTTATTATACATATTAACATTTTCTAAGTAGCTCATAACGCTTTCAGAAACATTGCTCGTTCTTGTAAAAAATAATTATAGTACAAGTAATAATAGTAGTAAACAATAATAATAATAATAATAATAATAATAATAATAATATTAATAATAATAATGAATAAATACATAAACACGGTTCCATAATGACAATAACAATAACAACAATAATAATAATCATAACAACAACAATAATAATAATGATAATAATAATAATAATAATAAAGAATAAGTAAATTAATAAAGTTCCATGGAAGCATTTATTTCTGAAAACTTTATTTCCAGTCCTGTTCGTTTTTACGACAGTTTGTAAAGAAATGACATAAGAGGTGTTATGACCTCACATCCCTCATTGTGAATATTACACTGCTCGAGTTGTTCAGTTTAATATAGACATGAGTCGTATGAATCGAGGTCGGTGGCACGTAAATACGTAAATACATACATACATACATACATACATACACACACACACACACACACACACACACAAATATATATATAAGGTGGAAAAAGAAGCCACGGGTCAAGTTCCGAGTTGCAAATTTATTCTTGGCCGGTTTCGCTCTACGATTCTTCCTCTGCAGAAATGTAGAAAGAAACCGGTCAGGAATAAATTCACAACTCTGAAATAGACCCGTGACTTCTTTTTTCACCTTCCTCAACTTGTCACAATGTCTCAGCATATACATATGTATATATATATATATATATATATATATATATATATATATATATATATTCCATGTCAACATCCTACGTACGAGTTATCGATTTCATTATTCTTTGCAGGTGATATCATGATCGGAAATTAATCTCTACTAAAATGAATACATATATGATTCATAAAAATAATTGAATAAGTAAACGAATAAACAAATAAATGAATACCTACTATGTTTTCACCTCTTCGGTGAACGTAATATATAGATGTGTGTGTGTGTGTGTATATTCACTTGGTCTTCGGATCACGTGTTGGACTCGTGATCGACAGCTATTTCCCTCCTGGAAGAGAGCTCAGAGCTCGTAGGTCCGATCTATGGGTAATGCTATGACCTTGCACACACACACACACCCCAACTCCCCGCCCACGAGAGTCAGAGTAACGACCCGAGGCACAGCGATACCGAAATAATTTCGGCCCTGGGCAGGATTCGAACTGGGTACTGGGAGCACTTCTACTTCCCAGTTCAGCGCTCTACCAACTGTGCCACCGAGTCGGTGCGTGCGTGTGTGTGTGTGTGTGTGTGTGTGTGTGTGTGTGTGTGTGTGTGTGTGTGTGTGTGTGTGTGTGTGTGTGTGTGTGCACATACTAATTCCCTGACCACACGTTTGTTTTTCTCTTTCAAACCGTTTGCTTACGTTTGTCGCATTTGCTTGTTGTCTCGCCTGCGCCCACCGCCTCTTCTCCATCACATTATCACGTGGCTGGCTGCCCTTCACACATGGCGTGCTCCATCCGCGTCAAGGGGAGATGCTCCCTCTCGACGTCCTGCTCAAACGAACCATTGGGAACATCTAGACCTGATCCAGGATCCGGTCCTATTACAGTTATGCAAATATATTTCTATTCTTTGGTATTCTGATACATTACTATATACAATAGTTCTCCTATAATACAAGCGATCACTCGTAAATGCAGTTGTATTAATACATCTCCGACGGATAATGTATCCGAATAGCCCACTTCACAATATATTTTCTTCAATCTAATGTCGATCAACACTCTCTCTCTCTCTCTCTCTCTCTCTCTCTCTAAAAAAAATCGACTGAGACTAAATTGATCGTGAACGATAGTTTCAGACACATTAGGTACCATCTCAAGGGGTTTACATTAACGTTTCATAATGGTTCGTATGCCTGGGAATCAGACTTTCGTTGATTGTACTGAATGCGTAATGCTTTCGTGTCGACCATAATGTTACGTTCAAATGTTTGTTCATTTTGAATTCTGGGTTCCTTCGTAAGAAGACATTCGTACTTTGGGACTTAATTTTTTTTTCTTTTTAGCTTGTTTTTGAATGGACAAATCTTCTTTGCACCTAAAGCCTACCCTCTACATTCTGCGATGATAGAAAACAACCCGACATAAGACGAGCTGTCACGTGTCACGTACAACGCCTACACAAGTGGCCACGTGACACTTCTCAGCGTACAAGTGAAGTACAATCCGCTACAAAAGCCTTTGAAGTAAGTTTTGCTTCTCCCGAATGGAAATATGACATTTAGAGCTGAATAATACGGATAAATT
>NC_134805.1:39284864-39297364 GCF_046742065.1 Oratosquilla oratoria | reverse complement strand
ACTTCTATCAACATCATCACCACTACAATACCTACCCACCACCAATAACACTACCCACCAATCACTATCACCACTAATACCATTACCCGTCCACCACTATCACCACCACCAATACCACTGCCCACCCATCACCGCTACCACTGCTACTACTACTACTACTATTACTACTACTACTACTACTACTACTACTACTACTACTACTACTACTACTACTACTACTACCACTACCACTACCACCACCACCAACCATCCACCCACCCGAACTCGCCCTCCCCCGATCCACATCGGGATCGAGGCTGGTTGCGGGTGGAGACCCAAGTTCAAAATTAATCTTCGCCAATTTAACGCACGGGACGCGTCTTCCCCCGAGGTCGGGTTCCCCTGCCGGGGAGGGGGGAAGAGGAGGAGGAGAAAGAGGAGGAAGAGGTGGAGGAGGAGGAGGGGGGGGAGGAGGGGGAGGAGGAGGAGGAGGAGGAGGAGGAGGAGGAGGAGGAGGAGGAGGAGGAGGAGGGGGGAGGAGGAGGAGGAGGAGGAGGAAGAGGAGGAGGACCCTCCTGGCAGTGTGCCGCCGCCCTTCGGTAACTGCTCCTGCACAACGTGGGTCGACGTGAGGAGGACATACAGAGGCACAGGCCAGGTCGAAAGGTCCAAAACGCGCACACGGTCAACATGCACGTTCATATATGTGTATCATTAATATTATAATAAATAATAATAATAATAATAATGGTAATAATTATATCAATAATAATAATCGGTTTATTGAGTTAACAGTGGTACACTGACAATATACATTTTGTGCTGGTTTTAGGACTAGGCTAAATTGAGTTAACAATGTGCCCACTGGACGGAATGGCCCTGTTTTTGTATAGATCAATCCTCGGAGCTCGTGTGCGTGTGTGTGTGTATGCGCGCATGTGCACACTCACATACAGCAAATTCATACATATCTATGCATAGGGATACAGGAAAGTGTTGTGAAGAAAATGTGGTCAGTGGAAGAACAAATCCCAGGAAGAGGAGGTCCTACATGGGGAGAGACCTATGAGTGAGAGAGAGTGAGAGAGAGAGAGAGAGAGAGAGAGAGAGAGAGAGAGAGAGAGAGAGAGAGAGAGAGAGAGAGAGAGAGAGAGAGAGAGAGAGAAGAGAGGAGACAGAGAGATAGATAGATAGAGAGAATAGAGATAGAGGAGACACACTCACACACACACACACACACAGGGAGAGAGAGAGAGAAGAGAGAGAGGAGACAGAGAGAGAGAGAGAGCGAGAGAGAGAGAGAAGAGAAGAGAGGAGAGAGTGAGTGAGAGAGAGAGAGAGAGAAGAGAAGAGAGGAGTGAGTGAGTGAGTGAGTGAGTGAGTGAGAGAGAGAGAGAGAGAGAGAGAGAGAGAGAGAGAGAGAGAGAGAGACGGCGCCACTCAGACGGACACCCGGCAGGGGAAGACCACGATCCGACGACCCCAGAGAAGAGGAATCTGTACAACAGGTGTTGCCGAACTACACATCCCATACTTATGTACTGCTGTCGACTAAGCCTCCTGGGGATCCCTCTAACACTGAATAGAATCGTAAGATAGCCACCAACTATCACTAGTTTTGGGTTTGTGAATCTAGATGGTCCTCTAGGTCTATATACCCGAGGTTGAGAGTTACTACTCTAGAATTTCAGTTTATTTTATTTTATTTTTCAACGGGGACCTCATCCTTTGGAGGCTTCTGCCACTTGAAGTACCTAAGGAAAAGAGGGCAGACAGAAGGTCCAAGAGGATTACAGACAGAGCAACGACAAGATACAAGCAGACTTAGGATGAGGTGAAGCCTGGACAGGAAGTTGGTACCTGGTCTAAGTCCCAGGGGAGAGGTACCAGTTTACTGCTAAGTTCTCCGACATAAGGGAGGGGTAGCCTCTCTACTCCTTCCACACCGATGCGTCAGCACCTGTAGACGCCATCGTCGTTCAGTGAACTTCGGGCTGATAGTAACGCGATGGCTGTCAGCGCTGACGTGATGTCCGTCAGCCGCTGGAAGGGCAAGGCCACGGACATCGAAAAGAGAATCCCAGGAAGAAACAAGAGACGTGGGCGTAGGTGTTAGGCATGGGCGTAGGTGTTAGGCATGGGCGTAGGTGTTAGGCATAGGCGTAGGTGTTAGACGTGGGCGTAGGTGTTAGGCGTGGGCGTGCCACCCTCCAAGGTTCTGGTCTACCAATCGAGTGGCTAATGAAATGGAATTGACTTAATAAACATGTAGTGAGCACTGACACTATTGGTTGTTTTCAGAGAAAGTCAGATAACTTTATGGATGGGGATGATAGGCAGTATGGGACATGAACTGTCTAGTGTAGGCCTTATGGTCTCTTACGGTCTCCTCATTTATATATATATATATATATATATATATATATATATATATATATATATATATATATATACATATATATATATATATATATATATATATATATATATATATATATATATATATATATATATATTATGATTTCAACCACCTTCCGACCGCAGTGGAGGCGCATTGATGCGATCCTGTCATGACTGTCGTTAGAATGTTATATTACAAACACGGGTCAGACCATCCGGTTCACAATGAAATCGTATGTTGACTGGCACGAGATCTGGACAGTGAGCCACGGTACTTGGAGGATCAGATTCCTTCGTGGAAGGTCCTCCAGGAACAGTTACATCGAGAGGACCTTGGCCACCCACATCGCCCAGGTCCCTCACACTAATCCAGGGGTGAGGAACCTTTTTAAGTGTGGGTGAAAATTCAGCTAAATCTTTGATACAACATTTCTTCGCGTGCCAACGGAGTAGAATTACATGTCTACATACGTGTATGGGCCTCTTTCACTTCACCTCCCATAAGGGCTCCAATCCGCCGCCCAGCGCACCATGCGGTTACCAATGGGTCATGCAAAAGATACTGGAGATTTATCTTTTTTTTTTTTTTTCTAAGGTGAGCTCTGAGTTTAGCGTGCCGTAAAAAAAGAAAGAATATATATATATATATATATATATATATATATATATATATATATATATATATATATATATATATATATATATATATATATATATCGTTGGCGTGTCAAAGGTTGCCTACCCTAACACCAACCCCTTCCCTAACGGGTGGCACTTTCCACGGCCACTACCAGGTGATTTTATTCACCTCCGTGGCGCATTGGATATGTCTATGAGAAGATTGTGAATTGTCATCATGCTATCATATTCAACATTACTTGCCAGAGTGAAAACCTCCTGCCAAAGTATATGTTTATATATATGTTTATATATATATATATATATATATATATATATATATATATATATATATATATATATATATATATATATATATATAGTTACTTCATCTCAGGATCAGTTCTCATACAGAACTAGTTTCCCCGGCCTTGACCACGCGAGACCGTCCATAAGGATTGAAACGCTGGTAAACTGCCTAGTGTAGGCCTTATGGACTCTTGCAGTCTCCTTCATTCTTATATACATATAATCACAGCTCCGACCCTGAGCGCCCTCGGGACAGCTGACTAGTTCGTCCCTGGTGACCCTAGAGAGCGAGAGGCCCACCGCCAGGGCCACTTCCGCGCTGAAACCGCAGAAGCCGTGTGGCCACGTCCGATAGCAATCTCCGATAAGGAGGAACGGGGCATGATGGTGATAAGACGGCGGTGAATCGGAGGCGAGGAGAGAAAGATAAAATAATGTAAATAAGTCTAAGAGTAAGCGAAAGGGATGTAAATGAATTTATTTTGGGGTTTGGTGGGCCTCCACGAGGCAACATGGCCCGGCCTCAGCCTATAGGTCCGCTGCCAAAAAACTTGTGGTTGACAACATCTTGACTACGTCTACCAACAGCATAAAAACCAACTACAGCATGGGCGTCGCCTACACCATACTGAACATCTGTACCATGATGTTCAGAACACGGACCTCATGCTGTTCAGTGGCGAACTGCAGCATGATGGTGGTCATCTCCATGACAATGAAGCATGGAGAAAGTATGCTGTCCCGTGGTCACCGACCACAGCATGATAAAAAATTCTGAAGCACTGCGTATTCAGAGATAAGAATGATAGTGGCATATGCTGCACTTACAAATAGAAACAGTACAGCATATATAAAAATATAACATGATCAAATCTAAGAGTAATAAAACTCGTGTACAGTGAGCATAACAGCATCGAGAGACCATGGAACAGCATAACTGTACAGCATAACGCGTGACAGCATGATGGAGTACGACAGGTAATAATGTAGTAATGAAACACGAATAGTAATTCGTTGTACAAATTCCACGCATTATATTGGGAATTTGAAGAATCACCTCGCTGCCCCGTGTGAACGGATTGAGTATGATAACCTACGTCTAGGCCGAGGGGGAGGAAATTGAAAGCACAATCATCTGCACAATCATTGTGCCTGCAAGTACAATGATTGCTGATGTCTCGAGAAAAAAAAAACTATAATTTGACTTTGCTCGCTAGATCGTTAACGTAGCGGGAAGCTTGGGGTATTTTGCAGAAAAGCTTACGGTACGATAATTTGAGTTTGACGATAAACGTGTAAGCACGATTATATTTGAAATTGGTGTGAGGGTACGATTAAATTGAGTATGAAATTGGGTAGCTTGCAGGTATGATAACGATCTCGACGATAAACCTGTAAGTACGATAATTTGAGTTCAGTGTGTACGACAATTTTGTTTAAACATATGTGATAGTTTTTTTATGTGTTAAATATTTTTAGTTTGGCCTATATTATAATTTTGATTGAGTGTGCATGATTTGAGTTATGAGTGATCGGTAACTTGAGTACTGTGTACAATAATTTGAGTTCCATGTGTATGATAATTTGAGTTTGTGTGTTCGATAATTTGAGTGAGGTGTACGATAATTTGAATTATGTGTGTACGATAATTATAGTCCTGTATGTACGATAATTAGAGTTAGGTGTACGATAATGCAAGTTCTATGTATGTACGATAATTCGAGTTGGGCGTGTATGATAATTCGAATTGGGCGTGTATGATAATTTGAATTGGGCGTATATAATAATTCAAATTGGGCGTGTATAATAATTCGAGTTGGGCGTGTATGATAATTCGAATTGGGCGTGTATGATAATTCGAATTGGGCGTATATAATAATTCAAATTGGGCGTGTATAATAACTCGAATTGGGCGTGTATAATAATTCGAATTGGGCGTGTATGATAATACGAATTGGGCGTGTATAATAATACGAATTGGGCGTGTATAATAATACGAATTGGGCGTGTAAGATAATTCGAATACAGTATGAACCTCACGGGTGTGTAACACTCCTTGTTACGGTCACAGTGAGAGAGAAAAAAAATCGTGAGATCTCACAATGTATCCAAGTCGCCATGCCCATGATGCATTTTGGGCGTCGGGGGGGGGGGCAAGGCCCTTATCACCAAACCCCGCCCAATCATGAACAAGATAACACAAACGGTATCAAATACGTTTCACAGGAACATAACTTCTTTGTACTGGAAGTATGAGGGATCACAATGGCGCGATAAATTCCGTACCAAAATATGAGTAACTCTCACCACTGCAATTCGTGAGAAGTGTGAGAGCTCGCGCCAGACCTGTTCATGCAACCGTGAGAATAACGAGCGTTATCAAGAATGCATGACAGCAGTTTCTGACGTATGCATCTCTATACCAAATCATGCATGAACCATCTACAATCCCGTTCTGAAATTGTCTAACATATCCAAATATGAGAGAAATTCGCTAGTAACAGCGACATCAATCCGATCATTTTTATGACAGTCGCATACAGGATTCGAACCCACTGCTTTCGAAGGTGATCTTACGGGTGGCCGAAAGCAGTGGGTTCGAATCCTGCATGCGACTGTCATAAAAATTATCGGATATCCAAATATATTACGATTATATTACATTGGAATTAAAGGAATACGAACCACAAAAATCTACATCTACATGGTAGCCATCTACAGAAAATTCGCTTATTTGTTATAAATTAATTAAATATTTACATTAACTTTAATGTTACATTAATGCTACATGAAATATATTCGGTTGTAAATGTTACGTTTATGTAACGGCAGGTGTGCCACGAAAATGAATAAAATCGTCTGGCGGCAAAAAAAGCGAAGAAGGGGAAAGTGCTACCCCAAGGTACGAAAGGCGACAAGGCGAAACTTCATTGGGAAGGGGAATGGAAGGGGAGACGAGGGGAAGGGTAGAGGAGAAGGGAGAGGAGAGAACAGGAGGGGAGGGGAGAAGGGGGGAGGAGAGAGGAAGGGAAAGGTAGGGAGAGAAAGGAAGATGAGAGAAGAGGAGGGGAGAGAAGGGGAGGGGAGAGGAGGGGAGGGGATAGAAGAGAATGGAGAGGGGGGGAGAGAAGGGGAGAGAAGGGGAGGAGAAGACAGAGGACGGGATAGGAGATAGGAGGAGGGGAGGGGAAAGGGGAGGAGGGGAATGGAGAGGGGAGAAGGGGAATGAAGGGGAGAAGGGAGGTGGGGAAGGGAGAGGAGTGGAGGGGAGAGGAGGGGAGGGGAGAGGGGAGAAGGGGAAGGGAGGGAAGAGGGTTTGTACAAACGCGGTTGATACTGTGTTGGACACCACTCTGCCACCGCACAACTGCACCACGACCGACCCCGGTCGTCTACCGACACGCTCGGGCGCGCAACTCGAGTGCGCGGTTGTGCGCTTACGTTATGCGCGCATGCGCGTTCGTGTGTGTGTGTGTGTGTGTGTGTGTGTGTGTGTGTGTGTGTGCGCGCGCGCTTTGAGTATATATATATATATATATATATATATATATATATATATATATATATATATATGTGTGTGTGTGTGTGTGTGTGTGTGTGTGTGTTTTGGTGTGAGTTCGTGTGTGTGTGTAGGTTTAACGCCACCATTTCTTTACCACATTTTTAGATTCATTTTATCATTCTGCATTTGATTCTTCGCCCGCAGTGTGGGGTGGATAGGCATGGTATCCTTTGCCAGGGTTTGAGGTTTTAAGACTATGCGCTTATTGACGTCACTGGATGACTAGCGGATTCGAACCCACTACTTCTGGGTTTCTGGCTCTAGACTCCTGTCCCCTCGTCCGCTCACCCACCACCTCCCGCTTCATTCATCCGACCTAGACAAGTGTCTGCAGTCACACTACCCGGTCACCCGTTCCTATCACCTGTTAAAACCTCGGTTATTCCATGCCACGGTTACGGGTGATTACAATGTTCACACTAGCGATTTGAATTGCGCGGAAACCGCCGCGGTACCGCATAGGCAAGGAAAAACTGTGCGGTTGTGTGTGAACGCCTCTACTTACTTACACTGTAACTGAACCGCTAGTGTGAACAGGGCGTACCTCTTGTCCCACAGCGGTTTTCGAGTTATCGTTGGTATCGTTCGGTTATGGAAGCTCTTATGAAGTTTTATCGCGGAGGTCTGTCGCAGCGTAACCGTCTAGGCTATCACTTCATTCACTATCAGGGTCATAAATAAAAGTATTATCGAGGATACTGCTTAGGTCAATGGCATCTGAAGTTCCTTACGTCACTGTGGACAAGTATTCCACGGAGCAAGAAGACTAATGTCATAGGAACGTAAGAAATAACGCTTAAAAGAAAAAAAAAAAATTATAGTTACTCGATCGTCACATTCTAATAAAAGTACTCAACATATTTCTTCAATGAATGGAAGGTTCTGAACCTAA
Organism: Oratosquilla oratoria; assembly: GCF_046742065.1. Classification (NCBI taxonomy): domain Eukaryota; kingdom Metazoa; phylum Arthropoda; class Malacostraca; order Stomatopoda; family Squillidae; genus Oratosquilla; species Oratosquilla oratoria. Next base: position 39,289,604 of record NC_134805.1, on the reverse strand, counting down.
TTCTGTTCGATTTTGAATTAGGGGTGTTAGGTGGTTGCCTAGTTAAATTACACACGTGCCCGCGCGCGCACACACACGCACACAAACACACGGGCCACTGAGCAAGACGATGAGGGGTGTGTATGTATAGACACAACACTGCCCATAGATCGGTCTACAACGCTTGAGCTCTCATCCGGGAGAGTCGATCATGAGCCTAACACGTGATCCAAGACCATGATCACCGTCTCCCCCCCCCCCCCACACACACAGATCCTTCCCTGGGGAGGGCAGCGTGACGTCATCAATCCTTCATTTTTGCAGCGATTAAATAGACTAATTCTGGCCGTGGGTGGCTGTACAATTAATTACTGCCATGACACAGCACTGGTGCCTGTATGGTAATAACGCTACGGTGGCAGTGAGTGCTATGGGTAATTTTGCCTTTATCTATATTACAATGTTATGACACGGTTACCCCTTTTACAAGGGGGGGAAAAGGCCAGTGGTACCACATACACACACGGTCACGATTTTTTTTTTTTTTTTTTTTTTTTTTTTTTTTACGCACGCTAGTCCTCACAACGTCAATTTGATTTTTTGTCAAGTACGTGATATATTTTACTATGTAGTATCTAACTTATATAATTTGCAATTCGATAATTTTCTTAAATAGATAAAGATAAACTGTCAAATAAAGAATTTGAATTTTGTAGCATGAAAAACTCTGGTTAGGTTAAAACTTTTGCTCGGGACTGTAAACATGATGGCAAAGATAATGATGACGGCAATGATGACGACATTGATCAAATTTCTGACTAGGCACGACAACAAGGACTATTTACGTAATCGTTAACAAGGTAATGAAGTCATCAAGAAGGTTGTTAATCAGTTGTTTTTTCTAATCCCTAGTGAACCCTGGATTGTGTTTTCCATTTTCTGTCAATCCACAATTCGAAATGAACAACTTCCTCAATTTTCTTGAGACCGTTGAGCCATCATCTCCTACTCGGTCGCCCTTGTGTTCTCACCCCTCCCATTCAATCACCTGTCGTTTCTTATGCTCCTTCTCATAATCTTCTTTACTTATCACCAATTATCCCATTACTTCTTTGTTCATGTCTAGTGTATCAAACGCTACGGATCCTATCTGGAATTACAACGCATTTCTTCATTAAACTGTTATGAGTAGCCCCATCGGCCAGAATGTGTGTATGTGTGTGTGTGTGTGTGTGTGTGCGTGTGAAATTTTACTATATTGTGTCAAACACCTAACACCCAATCGTTAAAACTCAAAACAGACTTTTCTTTAGAACCTTTCATTCCATATATGGCCATCCCTGTTTGCATACACCGGAAACTTAGTGTCTGTATATGTGTATGTGTGTGTGTGTGTGTGCGCACGTTGCGCGTATACTGGCGAGTTTCTTGTTTGTTTACATGAGTGTAAAGAAGCAGTGAACCCAAAAGGTAAACAACACAATCCCGCCCACCCAACAACGCCGGCTGCAAGGGCCTTTAGTTGGCCGCTACGGTCTCCCCCCTCCTCCTACCCCTCTCCCTTTCTCCTCTCTCCCTCCACCACCATCACCATCACCACCACCACCACCAACAACCTCACCTCTAACCCGCCCGTGGAAAGAAAAGGAAGTTCTCACACATGCTCCAAAGCTCAAATCCAACTCCCTCCGGTAGGTCTCTGAAGACGATGAGAGGTGGTAGTACAGACCAAGAACTGTGATACAGCTGTATCCAAAATTTTATGATCACATTAAGGATTTCACTGCAAACACAGGATTTGTTGCCAAGTGCGAGGTATACCTTGACGACAAAATCTTTTTGCTGAGGTAGAATATATATATATATATATATATAGATATATATATATATATATATACATATATATATATGTGTGTATATATATGTATGTGTATATATATATGTATATATATACATATATATATATATATATATATATATATAAAATCAAGTATATATGTTCTTGTCTATATACCCAATAATTGTAACTGCTAAAGAGGACCACAGCTAGTGGTCGAAATATACGGTTTACTCTGTATCTCAGCTTATTTTTCTCCGAGAGTGGGTTAAGTTTTATATATATATATATATATATATATATATATATATATATACTTCATTGAAAATTATGGTTATTTGTGCCTTTGTTATTTTCATAATGTATTTTCCATATGTTTTACTATGGACTTATGTTCCTTTGAAAGGAGGTTTATGACTTCACTGTAGGTGGTCATGTTTGCTATACCGCTATTTCGGGTTCAAGAACCTTCTTCAGTAGCTCTTGGGAATATTCTATCTAGTAAGGATAAGAATTATTCAGGTTTTATATTTAATTATATTACTTTATATACTTAAATTTCTGTACTTACTCTTTTACTGGGGGAGGTCACCGGTCACCTGGGAGAGGTTACCTGGTAACTCAGGCAGTGATGAAATGTCACGTGCTAGGGGAAGCCTTCGACTTCGTGTTGTGATAAAATGTCGTATGCCTGGGCTCGTGGCGTTTTGTCTCGGACTTGATTTGTGGGGTTATGTCTCATGATTGGGTTTGTGGCGATTTGTCTCATGCTCGGGAGGGCCCTAAGGTAATTTGCTTGTAGATTTAGATTTGGGCTCAACTCTTTTAATGTATAATGCTTCTAAAATTGGGAGGCGTCTGTCATCTGTACATATTTCCAAACCGGAATAATTCTTATCCTGACTAGATAGAATATTCCTAAAAGCTACTGAAGAAGGGTCTTACATAAGAACATATGAATGAAGGAGACTGCAAGAGACCATAAGGCCTACACTAGGCAGCTCCATATCCATCACCACCTGTCATCCCCATCCATAAAGTTGTCTAACCGTTTCTTAAAACAACTGATAGTTTCAGCGCTCACTACATGGTTACTAAGTCTATTCCACTCGTTGACCACCCTATTAGTAAACCAATTCTAGCCTAGTTCCTTCTTAAATCGAAATTTGTCCAGTTTAAATCCATTACTGCGAGTCCTGCCCTGTTGTTTTAATATGATAACCTTGTTTGCATCACCCTTGTTAAAGCCTTTGATCCACTTGAACACCTCTATTAGATCACCCCGTACTCTGAGTCTTTCCAGAGTTAAGGTGCCTATGCCTCTCTTCGTAAGGCAAATTTCTGAGTCCATGTATCATTTTGGTCATTCTTCTCTGTACTGATTCTAGTGAATTGATGTCCATTCTGTAGGACGGAGACCAAAATTGTACCGCATAGTCAAGGATGGGTCTAACTATCGCTAGATAGAGTTTGATAATTACCTCTGCACTTCTATTCGTTACCGTCCTAGCAATGAAACCTAATGCTCTGTTAACTTTATTCCTGGCGCTAATGCATTGTTTCCTGGTTTTAAGGTCCGGACTCACTAGAACTCCCAAGTCTCTCTCGCATTCAGTTTTTCTCTAAAAGCGTGTTATTTAAGCTGAATCTATTTTCTGGGTTGTGTAGCCCAACGTTTAACACGCTACACTTAAGAGATATTGAGGTTCATTTGCCATTTCACCGACCATGTGAACAATTTGCTAAGATCATCCTGCAGAATCTCTGCGTCGTTTCCTGACCTAATTAGGCGTCCTATTTTAGTGTCGTCCGCAAACTTACTATGAACCCGAAATCGCGATATAGCAAACATGACCACTTACAGTGAAGTCATACACCTCCTGCAGGATGGACGACGAATGGAATAAACTTAATAACCATGTAGTAAACGCTGAAACTATCAGTTGTTTTAAAAAACGATTAGACAGCATTATGGATGGGGATGACAGGTGGTGATGGATACGGACCTGCCTAGTGTAGGCCTTATGGTCTCTTGCAGTCTCCTTCATTCTTATGTTCTCCTTTCAATGGAACACAAACCCATAGTAAAACATGTGGAAAATACATATAAGAAAATAATAAATACACAATTAGCGATCACTTTCAATGAAGTATGCATAAGAGAAAATCTCCGGCCCGTATATACTATTAATGTATACATATATATATATATATATATATATATATATATATATATATATATATATATATATACATATATATACATATCAACATATATATATACATATATATACACATATATATACATATATATACATATATATATATACATATATATACATATATACATACATATATATACATATATACATACATATATATATATATACATACATACATGGAGTTACATTTCTAGTTATCTGATATTCTAAATATATTTCCTAGTTCCTAGTAAGGCATTTCTGGATCTTGGACTTCATTCCATATAAAATATGTGAGAACGAGCGAGGCTATATCATCTGGAAGGGGAGGGAAGAAGAAGAAGAAGAAAAACAAAGATGAAGCCATGGTGTATATTTCAAGAAGCGCGCGTTGGGAGGAGGGTAGGAAGCAGGAAGAAGGAGAGAAGATGAGGGAGGACGGAGGAGGAAGGAGGAGGGAGGAGTGATGAAGAATTGGAAGGGAGGAGGGAGGAGAAGGGAGGAGGAGGAAGAAGGAGGAGGAATAGGAAGGGATGCTGGGAAGGGAGGACGAAAGAGGGGGAGGGAAGAGGAGGAGGAAGGAAGGGAGAAGGGAAAAGGGAGGAGGAGATATAGGGGATGAGGAGGGAAGAAAAAAGTGATGGAAGGAGAAGGAAGGAGGAGAAAGGAAGATGGAGGAAGAAGGGAGGAGGAACAAGGAATTAGGAGGTGGAGGAGGAGGAG
>NC_134805.1:39274864-39279864 GCF_046742065.1 Oratosquilla oratoria | reverse complement strand
AATTGACATATAACTAATAATAAATGAAAATCAGACAGACAAATGATAACAAAACAAAAACAAATAATATAAGATAAATTATAATCATTACAGCATCTTACTTAAGTATTTATCTAACTGATTCTTAAAGCTTCGAACTGAACTACATTGCACTACCTGTGCAGGAAGTTTATTCCATTCATTTACTACACGGTTGGCAAAGTTGTTTCTACCTACTTCCAAATTGAATCTATTTCCGGATAGTTTGAGACCATTGTTTCTTGTCTGATTCTCATTCAATGTGAAAATTTTGTCACTTTTGATGTTGTCAATTCCCTTTAAAATCTTAAAGACCTGTATCAAGTCACCTCTGGGTCTACGCTTTTTTAGGGAAAACAGATTCATGTGTTTTAGTCGATTTTCGTATGATATATTTTTGATATTTGGAATCAGTTTTGTGGCTCGCCGTTGTACTTTTTCCAGTCTGTCAATGTCTTTAATGAGATTCGGTGACCATACAGAAACAGCATATTCCAAATGTGGACGAACTAACGATTTATATAGCTTGTTAATGAGTGATGGACTTTTGAAATCAAAAGATCGCGCAATCAGTCCCAGAATCTTATTTGCTTTCTCAGAGGCTGAAATACACTGCTTGGATGATTTGAGGTCGTTACTGATAATTACGCCGAGATCTTTTTCACTATCCACTTTTGTTAACGAATTACCAAATAACTTGTAATTCTTATTTACTGTTATTTTTACCTATGTGCATTACCTTGCATTTACTTGTGTTAAATTTCATTAGCCACTTTTCAGACCATTGCTGTAATTTATCTAAATCTACTTGAATATCTAATTGGTTTGAGTGATCATTTGCCACTCCGCACAGTTTTGTATCATCAGCAAATTTGGAAACAGTAGATTTTAGTCCATGGTCTATATCATTTATATATACTATGAATAGAAGTGGCCCAAGAACGGAACCCTGAGGAACTCCACTTGCAACACTTTTCCATCCAGAAGTTTTTCCATTTAAAACAACTCTCTGTTTTCGACCATTCAACCAATTACTAGTCCAACCTAATAGGCTACCACTTATTCCATGCAAAGCTAATTTAGTAAGTAGTCTTTCGTGTGGGACGGTATCAAAAGCTTTTGCAAAGTCTAGATATATTAAATCTATATTGTTTCTTTTGTCATAATTCGAGATAACTGTGTTGTAGAATTCGAGTAAGTTAGTCACGCAAGAACGTTTCCGTCTGAAACCATGCTGGCTATCATTTATCAAACGGTTACTTTCTAAATGATGTTCGATAGCATCTCTGATGATAGTTTCCATTATTTTTCCTACGATTGAAGTCAAACTTATAGGCCTATATTTATTTGGTTTCTTTTTGTCACCTTTTTTGAATATGGGAGTAACGTTAGTAGCTAGCTTCCATTCTCTTGGGACATCTCCGGATATGATGGATTTCTTGAAAATAATTCCTAATGGAACAACAATCTCATTTTTCATTTCCTTTAAGATTCTTGGATGCCAACCGTCAGGCCCTGGTGTTTTATTAACTTTGAGTTTGTCTATACACCTTTCAATTTTTTCTTTTGTTATATTTACCGTAGTGAGTAAGTTTACCCCAGACTTTTCACAGGTTTCAGTTTGGAATTCACTTTGAGGTGTTTCGTTTACGAATACCGAGCTAAAATAATTGTTTAAGATATTACACATTCCTTCATTTGAATATTCAAGTTGACTGTCAGCAGATAATAGTGGACCAATGTGATTCCTAACAACCTTTTTATCTCTAATGTAACTATAGAATTCTTTGGGATTCTCTTTGGATTTATCAGCGATGTTCAATTCGTATTGTCGTTTTCTTTTCCTTATTGTCTTTTTTAAATCTCTGTATTGATACATAATTTTCATAGTCATTAGATGCACCCGAGCACTTATATTTCTTATAAGCCTGTCTCTTCTTACCAATACTTTTTTCAGTTTCTTTGTCGAGCCACTTTGGGCGAGCCTGATTTGGGGGACGTCTGTCCTTAAAAGGAATGTACAGTAAGTTTGAATCATCTTAGTGAGCGTATTTTGAAATATTTCCCACATCTGATCTACAGGTCTTTCGTTTAATTTTGCCTCCCAATCTGTAAGCTGTGTATATATACATACATACACAAATACACACACACTCACAATATCAGTACACTTGTGTTTATCTATACCACCTGTACACCTATTAATCCTAATTATATTTTCTAACCTTCTCATATAACTTTTAAACATAGTTTATAAACTCGTAGCACGCACGCACACACACACGCACACACACACACACACACACATGTACCTACATCATACCTTCTGTACAAATAAGAAGTAGTTCTTGACCAAAACTACACCTAAGTCTACACCTCTGCTGCAACTTTCGTGTACATTTATACCTATTTAGTGAATGTAAACCCTTGGACACCTACACGAGCCACACATGAAGTGTCCTCCGAGAGGTATGCAAGCGCTTCTTACACCTTACACCTTTTCCCCACCAGACCTCACCACACATGTGTACACCTCCCGTGATTATGCGGCCATAAGCCTTTGGCCGCTTGGGGATAACATCTACACCTACGAAGCCGCGGCTATTCTCTTCAATATGGTAACCTGTTGTGTGTCGTTACGACAAAAGGAATTAACAAATTCCGCCAGTGGGACTCGAACCCTTGTTTGAGCGACAGCTTAGCACATAGCAAGGACGATTCCATTGCGCAACGCAAGCGCCCTCGGGGAATAGACGATCGCTCATACAAGGGTTCGAGTCCCAGCGGCGGAACATGTTAATCCATGGTAACGTATATTTATATTCTTTTGTAAATAATGCGAGACCAGTTTCATTCAGCTCGAGGATCGGTCTCGGGGTCACCAGTGGCCTCGATACCTCGAGACTCCGAGCCCGTTTATTCAACTGAATAAAATCGTTTGGATTATGCCAGAAAAAAGACTAAAATCACTTCACTATGTTGAAGAGGTGAATATCTCAATACCGGCCTCTACACCTACCCCCTCCTCACCCAAGGAGGATCTGTCTAGCGAGGATCTGCCGCCAGGCGATTTTATTCAGCAAAAAGGGCACTCTAAGCCCACCCGCTCCGTCTTAGTTGATTTACACGGGGCAAGTTGAGAGGCAAGTCAAGCGTGCAAATTACTTGCTACAAGTTACTTGCCGTGTGTAAACATCTGCTTGACCAAGAAAATAGTTCAGGTTGCCCAATTTTTTTTTTTTTTTTTTTTTTTTTTTTGGTCATGCAGATGTTTACACACGGCAAGTAACTTATGACAAGTAACTTGCACGTTTGACTTGCCTTTCAACTTGCCCCGAGTAAATGATTCTTTAACACCTATGTTTTACCAATCAAGGCTCCTTTCTTACCCTCCCGGATACCTGCAGTAGCCCGCCATACTCCTCTTCGGTACTCCTGTACACCTGTGATCACTGAGCCGGATTCTTTTTGAATCTCTGTACACCTCGGTTCGTTCTAACTTGCCTAGTTTGTCTTCAACAATGATGTCGATGTCATATGGCTGATTCCTGAATTTCAGGTTTCATTGAAATCCAGGTTATTATGTTTATTCATTCATGGTAAATTTGTATGTATTTCCCTCTTGAAACACAAACCAAGGCAAAGAAATACAATACCTATCCATCTCGTAGTGAAGGTAGTAATTGAAAAAAGAGGTAAAACATAAAGAAAAATAATATATGTATGTATATATATATATATATAGTATATATATATATATATAGTATATATATATATATATATATATATATACACACGAGTATATACATATATATATATATACACGAGTATATACATATATATATATATATATATATATATACACACATTTATCCAAGTATTTATATATATATATATATATATATATATATATATATATACATATATATGTACAACACTGAATGGGTTCTAAGCCATCAACATCGAAAAACTCGAGGAGGTATACATACAGAAATTGAAACGTGGTACAGCTATATATATATATGTATGTACACACACACACACACACACACACACAAATCCAAATAAACAAAGTATCCACCTACCATAATTCCCCTTACCAACCCGGACCCGTCAACCCCCCCCCGCCCCCACTTCCCCTTCCTTCCTCCTCCCCTCTCCTACACCGACACTTTCACATACTATTCCCAAGGTTCTTCCGCAGGTATGATATATCATGTACCTCACATACGCCTACTCCGCATCCTCTCATTGTGTACTATTTTCGTACATAATACATGAGGATACGTTTCATCAAAAAATATATATATAAAAAAAAATACATTGCTTTATCTATGGCAACTGGTCCGCTGTATGTCTACTGGATGTATTCGACACACACACTTACCCTGGCTATCGCAACACATAGGGAAAAGGTGGCAAACTCCACTGCAGTTAAATTTTTCTTGATGTGATGCCTGTAACTGTATTAAATGATTTTCATTTATTTGTCCGCGCGGTAGCTGACAGCCCTAGCCACGCGGGGAAGCAACCCTACGTTGGCCTTAAAAACTCGAGATGGTAATATTTTCATGACTGTAAAATGGTTATTCCTTAACTGAATAAAATCGCCTGGCGGCAGTAAGAACATTGCTTTACACTATGGTTTCCAGTATATAAATAAAACATAAATTATGTATTTTTTTCGATAAGTTTTGATTTGTTACAAGGCGTTTCCCAACATAAAAAGATACATACGCAGTAGCATAATCTGTATATGCAGTGTCCCCAAAACTAAAGAATATTCAAGAAATAAATCAACAATAATATTAGATAAACTGTAAATAAATAATAGATAATAAAATGTATAATAATGGATAAATAATGAATAAGAAATAAACATAATGAATAATGAATAACAAATAAATCATAATAAATGATAATAGATGAATACATATATAACGATAAATGCATAAAGAAATCCAAGAAGAGCTCCGCAACTT
>NC_134805.1:39262364-39264864 GCF_046742065.1 Oratosquilla oratoria | reverse complement strand
TCTTATGTTCTTATGTTATATATGAACTCTTGAGCTCTCTTCCGGGAGGGAAATAGCTGTCGATGACGAGTCCAACACGTGATCCAAAGACCATGGTGAATCACACACACACACACACACACGTACGTGCACACACACATGCAGCCAGGTGTCCAAAATGTGGGTTACATAACACGAACCCCCGCAAAGGGGGGGGGGGGCCAAAGTCTCTTAAGCGCTGATCTTTCGCGAATTGGCCTCGGCTGCTAGTGCACTGTCGACAATTCTTACTTCATCTACCCATAAGGCTCAAGCACTCCTCCTCCTTCTTCTTCTTCTCCTCCTCCTCCTCCTCCTCACCTTCCTCTTCTTCCACATGTTCCTCCTCCCTCTCCTTCTCTACTTCCTCTTCCTCCACCTCTTTCCCTTCCTCCATCTCCACCCCATCCTCTTCCTCTTCTTCCACCTTCCCTTCCTCTTCCTTTTCTTCCACATTTTCCTCCTCCCACTCCTTCTCCCCTTCCTCTTCCTCCACCTCCAACCCATCCTCTTCCTCTTCTTTCACCTCCCTCCTCCTCTTCCTTTTCCTCCTCCCCTTCCTCTTCCTCCTCCTTCTCCTCCTCTTTGGTTACCACTACACCTTGAGCCAAGATTACATTTACCGGTCACAATCACAAGGCATGTCACACACATCAACAACAGGGCAAGGTGATGTCGCCGACTTTGTCTGGTCTGAACAAATAACACTCGTTATGTCCCAACATAGACACATTTTCTGGCGTGACACACTTGTCCAAGTGACAATTTCCTCCCCAATTTCCTTGTCCAGTGCGAGAAGTATTTGCGTGTATCCTTGAACACATTTTCAGACGCATTTCGTGATGTATAACAATGTAGACGTCGCCTGCATTCGTGGAAGTATATATCACTATATTTCTTGGGAAAATTCAAGCAACATCTCGATGTCAGAGTAATTTAACCCAGAACAAAAATCTTACAGTGAAAACACACACACATTATATATATATATATATATATATATATATATATATATATATATATATATATATATATATATATAACCTTTATAAAGGGGGGTGACAGAATGCAAAGAATACAATCACCTTAGACCCATGTGTGCATTTATGTGAGTGTGTGTGTGTGTGCGTGTGCGCGTGTGTGTGTGTGTGTGTGTGTATTATTCATCACTATGGTCTTGAATCACGTGCTTGACTCATGACAGACATTTATTTCCCATCCAGTTAAGAAATCAGAACTCCTATATGGTCCGGTCTGTGGGTAATGCTATGACTTTATGTGAGTGTGTGTGTGTGTGTGTGTGTGTGTGTGTGTGTGTGTGTGTGTGTGTGTGTGTGTGTGTGTGTGTGTGTGTGTGTGTGTGTGTGTGTGTGTGCGTGTGTGTATGTGTGTGTATAGGTGTATGTGTGTGTGCGTGTGTGTGTATGTGTGTATATATAATGTGTTTGTGTGTGTGCGCGCGTGTGAAGTGCAACACAAGCAGCAGAGCTCTCATAACAATAGCAATATTCTAATATATAATATGATAATTAAACACAAAAATAAAATGAAAAATAAACTACTCAGTTTCGTATTTCAAACGAATCCCTTGAAGAGGAGCAGCCGCAATACACCAAGAAGAGATTAAACCCCTCAACGTCATTATACTAAAGACGACCTACATTTCAAATAATTACCACAGAGAAAGAAAACAAGCTCCAAAAACATATATATATATTAAAAAAAAAGGGGGGGAGGGCGTGAATGACACACGTGTTGGGTGATGTAAGGGTTTGTTTATATAGTTGCCATGACGACGCCACCTTGCTTATGTTTTCCTCAGTCCATCTGATTGTGTAGCATTGGTGACATCCAGTAGTGAACTTCATGTTTTAGAGTCGTCACGTTCATCTTGGATTGTCCGTTTTTTTGTTTTTGTTTTTTCCAGGGCAATGGTGTCTCATTTACGTTCAGTCCCTAAATCAAGCGTCATTCTCGTCGTCTTCGTCATTGTAATCATCTTCTTCAGTACCACCAGCATATATGGTATAATTAGGATCGTTTTTTTTAACTTGTATTGGTTGTCTTTATTTTCACAATTATTCAACCTTCAACACCATCACCACCATCATCATCAGTCCAAGAATGACCCACAGGAAAGTCTCTCTTTCTCTCTCTCTCTCTTATTTTTTTCACATTTTTTATCTTACATTCGTTGTCTTTATTTTCACAATTACTTATCCTTTCCTCCTCCTCCTCATCTCTTACACAGATATTTGAATGACTTAACCTCTTCCCTTCTTTATCTTTATCGTGACCACAAACACGAACGACGAAGAAATCACGAATTTCCTTAGGATGACCATAGTTCACTACGTCCCATTCACTCAAAACTTTTATTTTGGTTAACGCGGGAAGGATTTTTCTCAGATTACAAGACATCATAGCAAAGGTGTCTAGTCGACTAGTGATAGTCCACAGGGCTGAAATTATTCTGGTTATA
>NC_134805.1:39232364-39259864 GCF_046742065.1 Oratosquilla oratoria | reverse complement strand
CACGCTCTTTCCTCCTCACGTGCACCCACGTCACACCTCACGTGGCTTCGGTCGAGCCTACGTGCACGTGGCCTTTCCGGTAGGTACGTGAGCACGTGGCGTATTGAAGGTGCGAATACACACACATAAACGCACACACATATATACATGTACACACATATATACATGTACACATATACACACATACATACATGTACACACACATATATTCATTGCACACATACATATATACATACACACACAATCACACATATACACTCACACATACCCCCACACACATATCATTCGCGCGCGCACACACACACACACATACACCTTGCTGGTGTAGTGGTAATGACCTGACCTGCTAGCTAAGTCGTCTTGAGTTCGATCCCCGCCTACGGTGTGTGTGTGTGTGTGTGTGTGTGTGTGTGTGTGTGTGTGTGTGTGTGTGTGTGTGTGTGTGTGTGTGTGTGTGTGTGCATGAGGTCATAACATTACCTACAGATCAAGCAGTATGTGAACTCTGAGTTCTTATACAAAAGGGTAATATTTGTCGATCATGCGCTCAGCACAAGATCCAAGACCATAGACACACGCATACAAACATACAGACACACACACACATAAACACACACACACAGACATACACACATACAAACACACACACACATACAAACACACACACACACACACACACACACACACACACATTCTAACACTATATAATATAAACATATCTCATGTATACAGTAGGTCGAAATACAAGCTAACAACACACATACACAAACCATAAAACGATTAATTATATCACACCAGGCAACAATGCACACGTACACACTAATCCTCTTGCGTAATAAATCCCGGACACGCATATGCTAAATCCCTAATCCGGGACAAAGTGAATAATCCCCGTTGATTGCGCGTCCCTAATCTTCTTTGTTCCGTTCTTTCGCAGCAACAATTGAACCCCAGGATATATTGTATTATTTAATGTGGCCGGTTGATTTCATTCAGATGCAGGGGGATCTGTCGTGTCCACCAAAGGGAACGTGTTTATGATTTTATTCTGGTTTTCGTTAGATTGTTTGTGCAGTGGAGTTGCTTGAGGATTTTTCCTCCCCGCCCCACCCCCCATACTCCGCCTTCATTCGATACGAGTCGTCTAGTTATGGGTTTATCTCTGTTCCCGTCAGACGATTTTATTCACACGAGAGGCACTACCATAAGGAAAGGCTTGGTAGAAGACTTTCTCTCTCTCTCTCTCTCTCTCTCTTTATTTTAAGAACTCATACCTACACGAACACCTTATTGGTGAAATGTCCTCAAGCGAAGAAGACGAGCACACCACATCCCATTTCTCTTCCACTAAGCTTTAGTGACGAATTGGCTCCCAGTCAGTTACCAATTCCATTTACTCGTGCTTGTGTTTGTTGCCAATCTCCCGACGTAATCCCTCTCCAAGCAAATCCAGTTCTTGTTTGTTTTCATTCTGGCTGTCATCTCGTGATTGGGTAAATGGTTCTGGCTTGTGGTTCTCAACCTGTTTCACTCCAATCTCCCCTTCCTTCATGAATTCTCAACGTTCATGTGATTCACCTTCATTTTTCTCCTGCATCCCAACCCACCGAAAAAAAGTAAATAATAATAATAACAACAATCTACCAAAGAATGAAATGATAAAATACGGAGGCTTTGGTTGATCCTTCAGCGCTGGCTCTCTCCATCGAAAGGACGGTATACTAGGGACATCACAACAGTGTTGGCTGGAAGCCTTGTTATATATGTGTATGCATATATATATATATATATATATATATATATATATATATATATATATATATATATATATATATAATCAACGTTTCGCTTAAAATCCACTATCAAGGATGATATACCTGTAATACTGAATCATATATTACATATATGTATTACATACATGTATATATAGAATCATAATTTTTTTAACAGATGAATAAAATAATTAGATAAATGAATTATGACATTTTGTCAATAAAGCGATGGAGTCCTGTAGATTCGGTGGAGTCCTGCAGACCCGACAGAGTCCTGTAGGCCTGGTGGAGTCCTGTAGATATATTGGTATCGTGTACATCAACTGGATTCCTGCTGAAGGCGCCCACGGCCGGAATCCGCTGAAGGCCAAATGCCAAGTTCCCTACGAAGCGGGGACCGGCGAAGCCAGTGGCTCATGACATTAATTAATGAAAAAAACAACAAGAGAATAATAATAAAAATAATGATGAAATAATAATAATGATAATGATGAAATATTGATGAAGAGAAACCCTTTGTTTTATTACAAAGTTGTCAATCATAAACATCTTATATTTCTTCTACAATTTTTTTTTTTTAGGTTCTTCATGGCCGTAGTCGGAAGAGTGCTGGTCTCATATTCGCTTAGTTGTGGGTTCGAATCCCGCACTACTTTCCGATTCTCAGCAGTGACTACTTGTTACCTGCCACTCACCCCCCAACAGTCCCCTGATCGCATCATAGGGCAAATATGACGGTTTCGGCCGCAGCTACTCAGCACCTCCTGGTGTTAGGATCCTCACTGACACCTTCAAATCGTGGCACACACAAGGCCAATGCCTATCCCCCCCCCCGTGCCAGAAAACAACTCTCCATCTATCCCCAAATCAAACAATCATCAACACACACACACAAACATATACAGTATACAAATATATATATATATATATATATATATATATATCACATATATATATGTATATATATATATATATACTGTATATATATATATATATATATATACATGCCAACCATACCACCGGTATCGATTACCATTCTATATATAATAATAATAATAATAATAATAATAATAATAATAATAATAATGATAATATTAATAATAATAATAATAATAATGATAATTTTTTCTAAAAAAAATTGGTTACGAATTATGTTTGTCGTCTTTATTTTTTGTGTATTTTGTGCATTGGTAAATAAATATGTTGGCTATCTTTATTTTTTGTGTATTTATTGTACTGTATTGAACCAAATGGTTATGCTGCCCGCGCTCGTCATTCTCTCAGTTATCGGGCCCGCTGTGGAAAGAGTTTGGTGACCCCTTCTATAAAGCATGAATCATCACATGACACGTGACACCAACAGCGTACAAAAGAGAGTGATGCATTAACAAGACACCTTGCAGTACCCAGCACAATTAATAAGAACAACAATAAACAGTACCTCATAGGTAGAGGGGGTGTGGGGGGGATGAGGTAGCTGACAAATAAACCTTGGCTATAATCACTTCAGATGTGGTGTTTACATCACATAACGCAATCGGTGCCAAATGAGCATAGCACACCCATACCTAGAGGTGACGCAAGCATCTGGTGCGTGCTCGTGCGCGCGTGCAAGCAATTAAGTGTGCATGCACACGAGCAGATGGCCACACAAAAGACACATAAACACGAACGAAACCACACATAACCTCTTCTCCCTTCCTCTCTCTCTTTCTCTCTCTCTCTCACCCCACATACATACATACTTTCAACAGAAACACTATGTGGGGATGGAATCTTTATTTAATCAGTTAAAATTGATTAAGTACAAAGTACATAAGCTCTTGTTGGTAGTAGTTACTGGCGAAGACTAGCAACGCTACAGATCCGAGATCACACCTCGCCTAGGGAGTGAAAGCTTAAAAATATTCCCATCCGTTACTATCCTATTAGAGCAAGGATATGGACATATGTGTAAGGTATCAGCACTAGCCGTTGATCGAAGTAATCACAACCTCTGGGCTCTCATCCGGAGGTTCATTAGCTGCTGATCACAAGTCTAGCACGGGGGCCAAGACATCCATCCATCCATTCTTTTTAAGGAATCCTGCAGATGTGTGTGGATGACATCCAACGCGGGATTAACGGACTGGACTTGTTCTGGTCATCCGGGTCTGCTGGCTGGTTCACATCCAGTTTGGTCTCCCCCCCCCCGCCACCCTCCCTCACCTCATCCTCCCTCACAGATGGAAAGCCACGGAAATGAATATGATGACTTGAGAGTCACCCGGTACTGAGGGGGTTAATTAAGTTTTAAAACTAATAAAATCGCCTGACGGCAGTCAGAATGAAAGGAAAAGTGGCACCCGGTACGTAAGACGAGAGGGGGGGGATCTCTTCTCACTACCAAAGAGATACCATAATGATGAATAAAATCGTCTGGCGACAGAAGGAGGAGTACCATCCGGTAGGTATGGTATTCAACACACACCCTGACCTTCTCGAACATTAAGCCCCGTTGCATTATCCAGCGTTGTTCTCTGCAACATCCAGCGTTGTTCTGTGCAACATCCGGCGTTGTCCTCTGCAACATCCGGCGTTGTTATCTGCATTATCCGTCGTTGTTCACTGCAACATCCGGTGTTGTCCTCTGCAACATCCGGAGTTGTTATCTGCATTACCCGGCGTTGTTCACTGCAACATCCGGCGTTGTTATCTGCATTATCCGGCGTTGTTCACTGCAACATCCGGCGTTGTTCTCTGCAACATCCAGCGATGTTCTATGCAACGTCCGGCGTTATTCTCTGCATTATCTGGCGGCCATCGTCCGGCTAATATTGAGTTCTCCACTACAAGACGTGTAACTGAATCATACGGACACACGCCATCCATACTAGAAACTACTTAGGTTCTCGATTCATAACTTCCATCCCTCTAGAAAAGCCAAACCCATAAAACATCCTAGCCGGACCCTTAGAAGAATAAACCTAGATTCTAGTACTTCCACGCAGGTTCTTAGATCAGAGAGACTCACCTAGACCTGGATGCCGATTCCATATCTAGACAGAACCCTTTTCGTAAAGGCTCATCCTCTCTCTCCCACTCTCCCTTTGCCTACGAGCGGCTGTTACAGCGGCCGCCGGAGTGAGGGCGTGGGCGTTGAGGGTGGTTGGCGCGGGCGGCGTTGAGGCGTTGGAGCCCTTACAGTGCTCATCACGTGGTTCCCTGCTATTCTTAGCCTCGCCGAGTGGTCAACCGCCTCCTTGCCCGCGACTCTACCTCTTCCCCACCCACCCAACTACCTACCAACCAACCAACCTACCAACCTAACAGCCTACCTACCTTCCTACCTACCTACCTACCAACCTACCTATCTTCCTTCCTACCCACCTATCTACATACACAATCCCACTTGGTATATTTGTATTCTCTCTCTCTCTCTCTCTTTCTTTTTCTCTATCTCTCTCTCACACACACACAGGGGTCGATCTGACCACATCACCTCGAGTTGTGAGTCGACCTAACGCGAATATTCGTCCGCAAGTCGACCTGACCATAAGCACGTCCACCCACCCTGTCAACCTGCCAGGAATGAAGTCGACTGCTATGTCGATCTGAGTTCTCCCATCCCCGTGCAGGGCTGGCGGGAGGTCGATCTGTTCTAACTGTGGCCGATCAGGTCGTCGATCTAAATGGTCGAAAGATGCATTGAATGGCCCAATGGTCGATCCATTATCTACCTTTTTCTCATTTTTTAGATTGTGTCGACCAGTCGACCTATGATTGGACAACTTTTTCGTCTTCCCGATCCAGACCCATCTTGATCGACCTGATTCACTTACGAATCGACCTCTTCTGCCGCTCGACCTGACTTTTTATTATTCTCTTATAGATCGGCACTGTCGATCGACTCAACTCATCAATTACATAGATATACTTTTTCATTCAGAGATAACTCAATCAATCGACCTAAAGAACACATATCTTGTTCATAGTAGGTTCACTTTGGCTTGTTGAACATCTATCAGGCGAGGGAAACGACCCAACATCAACATATACGAGTATATATATATATATATATATATATATATATATATATATATATATATATATATATATATATATATATATATATATATATATATATATATAAAGCTGCTTGCCGCAACTGACAGGGCTTTGCTTTACGAGGGGTTTCTCACTTCCCTCTACATGGAAGCATGACGGTGAGCTTTATTTTCTAGATATTTGGAAACTGCAAATCCAAATAATTAGCTACACTAATGAAGAAATACATCAAAGTTAAAATGAACTGAAACTAGTGAACTTAAAAATATAATTCTTTCTTAACTGACCCCTTCCCCGACTTGGAAACCAGTGCCCTAACTTGACCTAACCATGCCATGGGAAGTGTGGACAGAGAAAGTTAAAATATGGCGGGAAAACGTGACGTCATCCGAAGTCCGAAAGTCAAATACGATATGTTCATGTATAGGTAGTATAGGCCCTATATATACTTTAGTGTATATATGTATACATATATACTGTATTCATATATGTGTATATATATATATATATATATGTATATGTATATATATTGTTTTGCAGAAACCACCGGGAAATTGAAAAAAACAGATACCGAACGTTTTCGTCTATTTAGACATTTTCAAAGGTACAAAAAAGCAATACAGAAAGAAACAATAAATACATAAGAAGACAAGGATACTCGGAGAGGTCCCATGTTACATTTTATCACACACAATTTTGTCAATAATAAAATTGTCCAATTTAAATAAACCCAAACTCAAGTTCATGTTATTTCCAAAATTTCTTTTTATAAAACAAGATTCAATAATATTTCTTTCTATAATATTATTACAAGAAGTAATTATTTTAGAATTTCCCCAGTCAATATTATGACCATAATCCCTTTGGTGGACAAATAATCCACTGGAAAATAGACGAAAACGTTCGGTATCTGTTTTTTCAATTTCCCGGTGGTTTCTGCAAAAATATTTTATCACGTGTGTTTTGTGATTTCTTTGCATATATATATATATATATATATATATATATATATATATATATATAAACACACATACACACACACACACATATGTATATGTATATATATATATATATATATATATATATATATATATATATATATTTACATATACTCGTATACAATCATCCTGGCTGTGGCTTGAGATCGAATAGGGGACCGGCTTTGTGCCAGTCAACCGCTCTACCGATAACGCTACTGAGGGTACAAAAGAGCTTGCAACCTGACGTTTAACTAATATCCAGGAATCAAGTTAGATTGCTAACTACCATCGAATTCCTTATTTCTAAAACAGTTCCCAATCCGACCCGTAGTGAAAAGTAGAGTAGTCACTTCGACGTTGTAATAAATTGGGAGTAATTCACTTGTCTCAATGAAATCTTACAAATAATCGTCCCGGATGTCGCTTGGGATCGATCCGGAGATCGGCGTAATGGCCTCAGTACCGTTAACGGTAGAGCGATTGACTGGCAATACGCCGGTTCCCTGATCGATCCCAAGTGACAGCCAGAATGATTATATTGTAAGATTTTACCGAGACAGTAATTAACTCCAAGTTATTACAACGGCGAAGCTGTTACTTAAGGATCGGGAACTGTTTAGAAACAAGGAATTCGATGGTAGTTAGCAGTTTCCCCTGATTCCTGGATATCAGTTAAATGTCAGGTTGCAAGATCTTTTGTAGCCTCAGTAGCGTTACCGGTAGAGAGGTTGACTGGCACTAGGCAGGTCACGGATCGATCCCAAGCTACAGCCTGGATGGTTATTTGTAAGATTTCACTGAGAAGAGTGATTTATCTCAACGCACACACATACAATTATAGACACACCCACACACATACAAAACAATCTGGCCTGGCCGTCGAGAACTTCGAACTAGGGTCCCCCTGAGGGTGAATTACAAGCGTTACCACTTTGCCACTCAGATCGTTAAGTCTCGAAACCTGATATTTTACATACACACACACAAATATACATACATACATATACCAAGGCTTTTTCCCCCTTCCAAGGGAGGTAGCCAAAAAGGGAAAGGCATAAAAACACTCCCACCCATTTCATCCCTAAATACACTCCACACCCCTCCCACCCTCCCTCTCATCTGAGCACCTCCTGGATGACGGGTCATCCCTGCACCCTGCCCACCGCCCTGGGTCAGAAGCAGTGTCGCAAGACACAGCACATCCACAGCAAGGCCGCTTCATTTAATCGGCGACCCCCCCTCTCCGTCCCCCCTTGCATATAAGGAGAGGACGGGGAGAAATCCCTTCGGGCTGCGTCAAAATTTACTTACACATACTACCTCACCCCCCGCCAATTCCTCCTCATGCAATCACATCATCCATATACAACCATTCTCCACTCAATTCTGTATTCCGTCATCTCCCTTCCTTCCTCAACAGACATTACTCTCTTCAACAAAGACCACTTCACCCCATCCATCCACAAATATATATATATATATTATATATATATATATATATGTATATATATATATATATATATATATATATTTGTGTGTGTGTGTGTGTATGTATATATAGCGACATTCTGACAGGTTGACGTAAGTGGGAGCAGGAACCAGGAGTCTTTGTCTGATTTTAGTTCTGACTAGTTTCGCAGGTATGCTTTCTCCTTTGGGAAAGCATACCTGCGAAAGTAGTCACAAATAAAATCAGACTAAGACTCCGGTGTTTCCTACTCCCAATTACGTCAAAAAGAAAGAAAATTTATATATACATATATATATATATATATATATATGTATATATATATATACAGTATGTATACACACACACACATACATGCTCCCTTGTGTCCCAGCAACTCTACCATTATATCATTCACCTGGACATCTCGTCCCGTGACCTTCCCGGGGGCTGCATTCAAGCACGGGTGGGTAAAAATAATTCATGCAAATGCGCTCCGAGGAAAGGCCAGGCAAGCAAGACCATCTTTTTCTTCTTCTTCTTCCTACTCTTCTTCTTCTTCTTCTTCTTCTTATTATTATTATTATTATCATTATTCTAAATCTGCCCCCTCCTCTCTCTCTCTCTCTCTCTCTCTCTCTCTCTCTTTCTCTTTTTACTCTGACAGGTGCACGGAGGTCGTTCTTGTGAGCGGTGCAGTTGTCGTGCCATGATTTTTATTTGCTGCTAATATGGTTGATCCTTGGAATGAATATTTCTAAAATATAATAATAAAAAGAAAAATATTAGAAACAGAAATAAATGAACAAATAAATAAAATAAGTAATAGAATAACTTCCAACATTGCTGTCATTATTACAACTTTGAATGAATGTTTGTACAAAAACAAGTAAACAATAAATAAAAATAAATCAATATAGAAAAACAAGTAAATCAATAAAAACAAAATGATAAAATTGACAACATGGTTGTCCTGACTACACACTAGAAAACAACAATAATAACAAGAGTAATAATAGAAATAATGATAATAATAATAATATCAATAATAAGACTTCGGGTATGGATCCTGATCACACTAGTTCGATGGCACCTAGTCGACCCAACTACCTGGTAACTAAACGACTCTGCTAACTACCGGGCCGACACCTCGTTGCCCCATTTTCCCTTTATCTTATAATTGCCCCCGTGAACGACTAGTCTTACTGCATTGGTTCGGTGTGTGTGTGTGTGTGTGTGTGTGTGTGTGTGTGTGTGTGTGTGTGTGTGTGTGTGTGTGTGTGTTCGTGTGTGTATGTGTCTGTGTGTGTTCGTGTGTGTGTGTGTTCGTATGTTTGTGTGTGTGTGTGTGTGTGTGTGTGTGTGTGTGTGTGTGTGTGTGTGTGCGTGCGTGTGTGCGTGCGTGTGTGTGTGTGTGAGAGAGAGAGAGGGGGGGTAGGGGTGGGAGGGAGAGGAGGGATGAGATGAGAGGGAGAAGGGGAGAGGGAATGCAAAGACTGGGAGAAAGAGAAAGCCAGTAAAATAGAAGAAAATAGTGAGAGACGATAGCAAGGGATGAGTAGGGTGAGGAGGAGTAGGAAGAGAAGGAGGAAGAGAAAGAGGAGGAGGAGGAGGAGGAGGAGGAGGAGGAGGGAGGCACCGGGTGGAGTATGTGTGGTCGGGCATGGGCGGGATGGTTATATTCATGAAACGCGTGAGTGCGCGCGCGCGTGCGTGCACAAGCTCAAGCACACGAACAACGGACAAGGAAAACCACACGCACACAAAATCATACAAGCAAGAAGCTACACGCACTATATATGTGTGTGTGTGCGCGCGCGCGCGTGTGTGTATGTGTATGTGATTCACCATGGACTTGGATCACGTGTTAGACTCGTGATCGACAGCTATTTCCCTCCCGGAAGAGAGCCCAGAGCTCATATATGACCGATCTATGGCTGATGCTGTGACCTTACACGCACACCCAACTCCCCCGCCCACAAGAGTTGGAGTAACGACTCACAGCTCAGCGATACTGAAATTATTTCAGCCCTGGGCGGGATTCGAACCCGGACCTACGTAGTGGCAGCTGGGAACTCCAGCACTGCACCACGAGTGTAAGTGTGTGTGTGTGTGTGTGTGTGTGTGTGTGTGTGTGTGTGTGTGTGTGTGTGTGTGTGTGTGTGTGTGTGTGTGTGTGCGTGTGTGTGCGTGGTTACCTAATTCTACTATACAAGAAACTAATAAGTAATAACGCTCGTGGAGCCCTGTCTCTTGCTCTCCATTTTGTCATCCCTAGCTTCAAATTCATGTATGGTTCCAACTTGGGCTATATAATTTTTTTTTCCAATTATCATAAATTTTAATTCATGTATTGTCCTAGCTTGGGCTATATCTCCTTAGCTATACTAAATATTTATACATCTGTATTGAAAATATATTTATTTACACCCTTTACATATGTAGTCGTTCTCATGTGTGTGTGTGTGTGTGTGCGCGCGCGTGCGCGGCGATTCCTAATACACGAAAACACGATCCATTGAAAGTGGACAAGTTTTTGTGTTGTCGATGCTATGCAAGTCAAAACCCTTCTTCTCAGGGAACATGTGTAAATGAGGTATTGATGAGAGAGACGGACATAGCAAAACGCTCGTGCACACACGCATGTAGGCGCGCACACATACACACACGCGCGCAAACACTCACATACATATACACATGTAGGCCCACACACATACATACGCACACGCACACACATACACACACACACACACACACACACATACACACGTAGCCCCACACACACCTAGGCACACACATGTGTGTAGGCGTACACACACACACACACACACACATACACAAGTAGGTACACACACACGCACAAACACACACACACACACACACACACACACACACACACACACACACAAGAAGAATTCATGTGCTATGGTAATAAATAATGAAATAATGAACAAGAGTGAGGCAGGCACGGCAAACCTGAGCGACGTAACCTAATTGGTCTCCTAACGCTTCTCCCGTCAACATTGAACCATTTCGCTACATTTAACCTTTTCATAATCTTAATTCATTTATCGCCAGCCAATCTTATTCACTATTCAACTCTTACACGGGTTAACTCGACTCTTACACGAGTTAATTCGACTCTTACACGGATTAATTCGACTCTCACACGGTTTAATTCGACTTTTACACGGATTAGTTTGTTACACGGGTTGACTCGACTCTTACACGGGTCAATTCGACTCTTACACGGGTTGACTCGACTCTTAAACGGGTTGACTCGGCTCTTACACGGGTTGACTCGACTCTTATACGGGTTAACTCGACTCTTAAACAGGTTAACTCTACTCTTACATGTGTTGACTCTTACACGGGTTAACTCAACTCTTACACGGGTTAACTCGGCTCTTACACGGGTTGACTTGACTCTTATACGGGTTAACTCGACTCTTAAACAGGTTAACTCGACTCTTACACGGGTTAACTCAACTCTTACACGTGTTAACTCGACTCTTACACGGGTTAACTCAACTCTTACACGGGTTGACCTGACTCTTACACGGGTTAAGCTTTGCATTTTTTTTCACTTGAATGAAGAGATGGGTGGCTTTCATGGAGCATTGGGAGCAAAGAAGCGTTGTATAATCCCTCCAGTGATCGATGGCGGTGTCTTCAACTAGAGCTTGCGAACAGAGCCCAATTTTCTTGCAGAAGCGTCGTGTGGCCTCGACTTTTCGGTTACGTCAGTTCGTTGGCATCAAGACTCCAAGAGCACAGTCTGGCTTCTGCTTAATCTGGCAAATATCAAAGTAGGTCGAGTGTGGGGGGGAAGAAGAAGAAAAAGAAAAAGATGGAGAAGAAGAAGAAAAAGAAGAAAAAAGAAAATGAGCAAGAAGAAGAAGAAGGACGAGAAGAAAACGATAAAAGCGAAAGAGAAGAAGGATAAGTAGAAAAAGAAGGATAATAATAATAATAATAAGAAGAAGAAGAATAAGAAAAAGAAGAGGAGCAAGAAGAAGAAGGACGAAAAGAAAACGAAAAAGGCGAAGAAGGAGCAGGATAAGAAAAAGAAGAAGGATAAGAAGAAGACGAAGGAGAAGTAGATGAAGAGGAAGAAGAAGAATACCAAGAAGAAAAGTGGACACCCACGCTGAACTGGGGGAAAAGCGAATAATGACGTCACCGAAAACAAAAGCATAACAAGACCCAAACCAACTGGACACACTACACCGTGACGATGATCAAATCCTTACAATCTCTACGTAGAACAAGAACACAGAACACTAATAACAAACCACAGAGACCAATAACACGCTGGAGTAACAAATTCAAACAACTGACTTCATTCAAAAAACCCTAAACTGACCCTAATGCCACCTGATCATAGGGAAGCAAATAGCAACACAACAAATAAGAAAGAGAGGGAATGAAGGAGAAGGGAGGGAGGGGATGAAGAGGGAGAGGGAGTGAGTGAGGGAGGGAGAGGGAGTAAAATAGTTTCATAATCACGATAACAACGGCGATAACATAATCACAGCAGTCTATATGTGACGTCACAGCTTACAAGTGATGTCACATCTTACAATTTACGTCACTGCTTCCAAGTGACGTCACAACTTATAAGACTGACGTCACAGCGTACAAGAGGGACGACACAGTTCACAACAGTGAGGTCACAGCTTACAAAACTGATGTCACACCTTACAAGAGTAGAATGAAGCCAGAGCTTTCAAGACTGACGTCAGAGCTTACAAGAGTGACGTCACAGCTTACAAGAGCAGAGTGACGTCAAAAGGACATTCCCATCATCCCTCCTGTGACAACTGATATCGTTTGGTGTCTGTGACATGTAACCACGTCAACGATGGACCCACAAATATTTCGTCAAGTGGCACTATATTTCAAGGCCCTATGGTCGGTGCCAACCTCTTACCCACCGGGAGGGAGTGGCGGAAGCGAATGAAATCGCCCGGCGGGAGTCATAGTGAAAGGAAAAGTGGCACCTGGTACGGAAGGGGCTGAAACCAACAACCACGGCGTGGGCTTAGTGGTTTTCTTCAAGAGTTAATCAGCTTCTTGTACGGGTTTTAGAATTACGGGGTTATATATAATGGCTCAAAATACTTCTCTCTCTCTCTCTCTCTCTCTCTCTCTCTCTCCTTTTTTTGTCCTACTCCGAAAGATAAAGTTATGGAATGAAACACACACACACACACACACACACACACACACACACACACACACACACACACACACACACACACACACACACACACATTTACACACACACACACACACACAAACACACACATACAAGACACAGTCGTGGGCTAAAAAAAAATGGTCTTGATCTCTTGGCCTTGATTTTTTCTTCTTCTTTTTTGTCGCTTTGGCCTCAACCTTGAAATCTAGCGTGGGCTTCAACTCCGGCCTAAGGGTCAGCAGATAAAAAAAGAAGAAGAAGAAGAAGAAGAAGAAAATAAGGAAGGTAGGTTATGCCATATACGTGCGGACGATTCACTGTCACTTCAGAATAAGATGAAGAAGAGATATACAGACAAGAAGGGAAGGTACCATTGTGATCTTACCCTAAACAACATCACTTCCGGTTTCACGGGGTTATCACACTGGGCTTTCAAGGGCTTCACCAGCATCGACAGTTGAGAGTTCGTTTGAGTTAAAACGACTTCGGTTACAATATATTTTTTTCAAATCTCCAAATATCAAATTATCTTTCCGTCATATATAGAAAAGCTGAATGATGATTGTAAATCTAGACGAATGTTAGACATACTGATGGAATGTTCTTAGAGAAGTCTAGGTTTCTGTAAGCGAAGTCATATTCTAGTTATTCAATTGGGGGTTGGAGGGAGGATGTCGGAGGAAATTTTGCCCAGAGTGATAACCTCTTTGGGCCCGTGGCGGGTCCCCCCCCCTTCTCTCCCCCCCCCTAGGAAATACACGTAGAACCATCAGTGGGGTGATCTCCAAAGTTGGACCAATTGGAGCCCAAAAGCGAGGAGATCCAATCATGCTAGCGGCCCGGAAGCCTCTCCAAGGTTTCAGGATGTTCGTGTGACCAGATGGAACAACAGTAAAAAAAAAAAAAAAGAAAAAAAAAAAAATCAGATGGAACAGCAGTTGCAAAAAATAGAAGAAGAAAAAATTATACAAATAAAATAAATAAATAAATAAATAAATAAATAATAAAAAAATAAACAGGTTCCCAACTGGTGTCATAGAGTCTGAAGCTACCTGTCACTGACTGACGTCACTTGACGTCAGTGACATCCTGAGCCTGTATGAGGTGATGGGCTTTGTTGTTGGGATTCTATCTATAAACATATAAATAATCGGTTGTAGTTGTAACTTATATGCTTACATTGGCTCGCACACACATTTTCATTAAAACAGCGTTTCCCAACCTGGGGGTACTGAAATCAATTATAGGGGGTGCTGGGAAGTGATGCACACAAGAATCACATTGACATATGTATAATTGATTACCTAGTTGTGCATATTTGACTGTTTCCATGTTATTCTATTGTTCTAGGGTGTTCTTATTTCTTCTACAAACAATATTGTCAATTTGTTTCAGTTCTAAGGAATCAAGAAAATAAATCATCAAGCAGTACACTTCACTTTCTTCTAATAACAAGATAAGGGTGCTGGACTGCTTAGACATGACAACAAGGGGTGCTAAGGTCGGAAAAGGTTGGGAAACGCTACATTAAGACAATATACCACACACGTAATCAAAACTCATGTAGGGACCCTAATGACACCCATTCGGACCACAGTCACGTATATAATTTTATGATTGGGGACTAGTCTCCACTCAAAAAAAGATGCAGGGATGACCCGTCATCCATGAGGAGCCAAGATAAGAGGGAGGGACGGGGGTGAATGGGAGTGGAGTATGTGGGGATGGAATGGGTGGGAGTGGATTTGATGCCTTTGTGTTTTGGCTACCTCCCTTGTAAGGGAGAAATAACCATGGATATATGTGTATGTGTATGTATATATGTATATGTATATGTATATATATATATATATATATATATATATATATATATATATATCCCCTCACACAGAACACAAATACGGTGCTCAAAACGTATTTTGAGTAAGACTTATTGTATAAAACACTGAAAGGGAGAATGCATGATCATATGTGTTAATTTTTTTATTTTTTCAATGATTGAACAATTATTTTGTTAACAACTAATTAACACAAATCATGTGTCCGATCACCCTAATCACGAGTGGATCACCATTCATATTACAATCATTATCAATAGTGTCAAACCGCGGTAACAGTGAATGAAGAGTTTGATTGGAATATTATACGGGATTAGAGTAAATATATATATATATATATATATATATATATATATATATACATATATATATATATACACACACACACATATATTACTGAATGTTTTGCTTGTGTAGGTCTGTTTTCTTCTTTCGATTTTTCATGTTTATATCGATAAAGTATAAAAAACCAAAATAGAAAAAAAAAACATTAATGAAATCAAGGAGGATGGATAAAATCGAGACGCACTACTGAAATATATGCATTTATATCGTTCGATAGAGACATCTTCTATATATAATGTAAAATATGCGGAATGTTTTTTCTAGAAGTAGATATTTTGATCTAAAACACAACCTGTTCATCATTTCGTAGAGATGGGTGTTCCGAGAAATTTAGTGCCCCCCATAGAGTTTCTGTGAATTCCCCATTTGCGCCTTACCAAACCTTCGTGTGTTTCTGAGAACCGGTTGTCTCTCTGAAATCACCAAACCCAGAAGCCACACTGACCGTTCCCCAACAATGAAAGCGTTTGTCACTAAAATAGTATTAAATATATTATGCATTTGCACAATTGTGCTATATTATGTCAGGTTAATGTATGATACAGTTGATTAAATCGTTTGATGGGAAATAATAATTCTTTGAATTTCGTCTTTCTAGGCTGGTGAGAATTTAGTTTAGAACCGACGACGACTTGACGTAGAAGGAAGCCAGGCGGGATGCGGCTTCTGATTGGTCGGGAGGGTGTGACGTCAAGTCGCAGGTAACTAACCTTTTCTTTGTCGCCTCATCATTCAGTAAGAAATAGCATGAGAACGCATTTATTGACTAAGGGATGGAGCTGCTTCCAAGGAAATCTATATTTACTACAATCTCCCTAGTAACTTGGGCTATTCTGTGATCAAAAACGAATTAAATAATAATTAATAAAGTAGTTCTTCAACTCATAGATCGGTCTACACATATATATAAGTTTCAAAACGTAGGTACTATGTATAAATTCATTCTTATAAGAAATAAATCTCTAACTGATCACAGATAAAAGAATATTGTCAATACTAAACTACTATCGGATCAATATCAAATATAATGTAGTTTAGCTGGAATTCTATACTTGTGGACAAAACATTAAATCAATATTAGAGCAATTCTTAGTAATACCTAACCTATCATTTTACTGTACACTTACAGCTGACATATTACAAACATACACGCAATCGAATTTACGAATCGTATCTACAGTTTACTGGTCAGAGGAACAAATTGACTAAGTATAAAATTTATTTTAATCATGAATATTACAAACACACAAACAACTTCGTTGCATCTACACAAACTCACAGAGATCATCTTCGCTACCAAGGCGAGTGCCACAAATAATGAAGGAAATACGCAAATTGGCACCTCACCCAAGGAGTTGCCATATTGTGTATTCACACTGTCTAGTTGTACAGTATCTACAATAAAATAAAATCTACAGACTACGTCAGTATATTAGATGTCAACGTCACTTCGTGTCTTTTAAAGGCCCAAGTGACGTTCGTGCCAATACTGACGTAAATCGACGCAATATGACATAAACTGACGTAAAAATTGCCTCATCTACGGGTACTACGATGTCGGGCATCTTTTGCAAGTTTACGTCGATCATTTACGATGCCTTAAATCTACGATGTCTTAAACCTATGATGTTTCAAACCTACGATGTTTTAACCTACGACGTCGTTAGCTTACGATATCGTTAACATACGATGTCGTTAACCTACTATGTCGCAAACATACGACGTTGTAAACCTACGATGTTGTTAACCCATGATGCAGTTAACTTACAATGTCGTTAACCTACAACTTCGTTAATCTACGATGTTGTAAACCTAAGACGTCGTAAACATACGATGTCGTTAACCTACGACGTTGCAAACCTACGATGTCGTAAACCTACGATGTTATAATCCTACAATATCGTTAACCTAAGATCCGTAAATCTACGATGTTGTAAACCTACGCTATCGTTAATCTACGATGTCGCAAAACTACGATATAAAAAATCTACGATATCTT
The DNA here is from genome assembly GCF_046742065.1 of Oratosquilla oratoria. NCBI lineage: Eukaryota > Metazoa > Arthropoda > Malacostraca > Stomatopoda > Squillidae > Oratosquilla > Oratosquilla oratoria. Next base: position 39,242,233 of record NC_134805.1, on the reverse strand, counting down.
ACACCTACTACCCAAAGATACATGCCCTCCACAGCCCCCTCACTAAGGTAGTTATCAGTGGAGGCAACTGTACATTTGGTGATCATATATTTATCGTTTTGGGACGTTCTGAAGAAGACCGCGGCTCTTCCGAAGGTCTAAACAAGAACAGGTCCATTCACTTCGGTCACAAAGGTCTGAGAAAAAGTAAGACTCACGTATATGGTAAGAGTCTGGCTGGAGATGTTGCCATACGCGCGAGCCTCGGTTTTTCTTACAGAGTTTATTGTGTTCCCTGAGGTACTCCGCGCGCGCAGGACCGTGGGAGACTCGTCACTCGTCGCAGGTTTTGCATCACAGTGACGATAAGCCGAGCTGTAAGAGAGACAACGGCTCCACGATGAGGTAGTCATCCAGGAGGAGGAGGAAGAGGAGGAGTAAGAGGAGGAGAACAAGGAAGCTGTTTAGGTAAAGCTCGAAGGAGAGAGAGAAGAGAGAGAGAGAGAAAGAGAGAAAGAGAGAGAGAGAGAGAGAGAGATAGAGAGCTGGAAAACAGAATCTAAGAAATTTAACCTACTAATACTTTTGTTTATATTCTTGTTGCCGTCAGGCGATTTTATTCAGCAGAGGGAATGACCCCCCAACACCCCCCCCCGCCAGCGTCTATGGCTATCCGGCTTCAAACAGCTATATGTATGCGTACGCACGCTTGTAAGGGAGTACGCAGGCGTACGCTTGAGTACTCACATTAGGAGTAAACGTGCGTAACGTTTGTGTACGTGCGTACGTGATAGTAACTCGAGTCTGTGTGTTTGTTTGTATTCGAGTGAAAAAGTAAGAACAATCGATACTAATCATTAGTAAACAACTTTACTACTGGTGTTCACAATGCTTGCTTCCAAGCATGTGAAGGTCTGTGTGTGTGTGTGTGTGTGTGTGTGTGTGTGTGTGTGTGTGTGTGTGTGTGTGTGTGTGTGTGTGTGTGTGTGTGTGTGCGCGCGCACGCGTGCGTAAGATGGTCTTTATCTATATATATATATATATATATATATATATATATATATATATATTATAGACGTGTGTGTGTATGTACACTTTTGAGTGAGTGAGTGAGAGAGAGAAAGAGAGAGAGAAAAACACACACACACATAGAGAGAGGGTGAGTGAGAGAGAGAGAGAGAGAGAGAGAGAGAGAGAGAGAGAGAGAGAGAGAGAGAGAGAGAGAGAGAGAGAGAGAGAGAGAGAGAGAGAGAGAGGGAAACACATGCACTGTTGCGCGTGCGCGTACGTGAGCAAGCACCCACACATACATTCGTGTACAGCTAGGTATGATATCAAATGAGTAAGAGACGGGACCCTTCGAGCATTGCCCCTTTCTCAGTAGTACACCGCCTGATACCTCCTCCTCAGAATCTGCGAGCGACGCGTATCTTTGCGTCGTTACTTTATGACGGAAGTAAGTCTTTTACGACATAATAGATTTCAGGGTCGTAAATGACCGATAGAGAAGATAGAGAGAGAGAGAGAGAGAGAGAGAGAGAGAGAGAGAGAGAGAGAGAGAGAGAGAGAAATTTACACACACACAGACAGAGAGAAACACACGCGTACACACATACAGAAACACACACAATCACAGGCAGACAGACATAGAGAAACACACACACACATACAGAGACAGAAAGAAACACACACACACACACAGAAACACACATACTCGTACACACACACATACAGAGACAGAGAGAAACACACACACATACACACGCACACACACATACAGAGAGAGAGAGAGAGAGAGAGAGAGAGAGAGAGAGAGAGAGAGAGAGAGAGAGAGAGAGAGAGAGAGAGAGAGAGAGAGAGAGAGAGAGAGAGAGAGAGAGAGGGAGAGAGAGAGACTCACCCAAGCGTCGCAGAAGATAACATACCTTGTAGTACTTATTAGTGAGGCCGACAACTGCACAGTCAGACTTTAATTTGACTGAAAAAACCACCCTTTAGGTTTATATGTTCATAAATACTCTTAACAGCTGCATGCTATGTTGCAAACAAGTCTAATATAATCAGTATAAAATTCAAATAACGCAAAAAATAAATTAAAATATCAAAATAATAAAAGTTAATAAATCATTTACTTAATAACTACTACTAATTAATGAATAATCAATAATTATTTGATCATTCATAAGTTAATCAATTAAACAGGCAATGAATAAAATGATTAAAAAACAAAAATTATTTAATGAATACAGAAAAATAAAACATAGAAATAAATAAATAAATGAATAAATAAAATTAAATAAATAATTCTTCCATTAGCCGAATAAAATTGCCTGGCTAAATGCGTTGTCAAGAACGGACAGGACAGATCTGGAATTCCAGATTTCTTTACGGAGCTGGAACACTTCAGTAGGGGCTGTGAGGAGTTGGGGGGGGGTGAGGGTGAGTTCTTAGTCGCAGTAGAAGAAATGGGGTGACCGTCAAATGGCAACACAGCAGAGAGGCCGTGGGATTCCCCCCCCCCCTCCGAGGTACATTAAATACGCGGGTGGCCGGAGGGGGTGGTAGGGTGGGGGTGGGGTGTGTTGGGAGTTTAAATAACAAGAGTATAGGATTTAAAAGGAGGAAGGAGGAGATGAAGGAGGAGGAGGAAAAGGATGGGAGGAGGAAAAGGATGGGAGGAGGAAGAGAAAGAAGAAGAGGAGGATGGAGGAGGAAGAAGAAGAAGAGGTGGTGGAGTAGGGGAGGTGGAGATGAATATGAGGAGGAAAAGGATGGGAGGAGGAAGAGAAAGAAGAAGAGAAGGATGGAGGAGGAAGAAGAGGAAAAGGTGGTGTAGTAGGGAAGGTGGAGGTGAATATGAGGAGGAAAAAGAGGAGAATGATCCAGAGGAGGAAGAAGAGGAGGTGGAAGAGGACTAGGAGTAGGAAAAGGACGAAGGGAAAGAAGAGGAAAACTAAAAGTAGGAGGAGGAAAGTGAGGAGAAAGAAAAAGAGTAGGAGGAATAGGAGGAGGAAAAGGAAGCAAAGAAAGAAGAGGAGGAGTACAAGAAGGAAGAGGAAAAAGAACCAGAGAAGAAGGAAGAGGAAGAGGAAAATGAAGAAAAGGAAGATGAAAAGGAAAAGGAAGCAGAGAAGAAGAAAGAGGAAGAGGAAAAGGGAGCAAAGAAGAAGGAAGAGGAAGAAGAGGAGGAAGAAGAGGAAGAAGAGAAAGAAAAAGAGGAGGAAAAAACGAAGAAGAGAAAGAAGCAGAGGAAAAGGAAACAGAGAAGTAAGAAGAGGAAGATGAAAAGGAAAAAGAAGAGGAGGAGGAGGAAGAAGAGGAGGAGGAAGAAGCGGAGGAAAAGAAACCATATAAGGAAGAGGAAGGGGAAAAGAAAGCAGAGAGGAAGGAATAGGAGGAAAATGAAGAGGAGGAAGAAGAAGAGGAGGAAGAAGAGGAAAAGGAAACAGAAATCAAAGAAGAGGAAGAGGAAAACGAAACAGAAATGAAGAAAGAGGAAGAAGAAAACGAATAGAAAAAGGAGGAGGAGGAGGTAGAGGGGGAGTAGGAACAGGAGAAGAATGAGGAGGAGGTGGAGGAGGAGGAGGAGGAGGAGGAGGAGGAGGAGGAGGAGGAGGAGGAGAAGAATGAGGAAGGCGTGAGTTGACGGGTGACCACATCCTGTAGCTGCTCCGTCTCCGTTCCGGCGCCTTCAATCTCTAAAGGGGTTATCACACTGGGCTATTTTTCCTTCAACCTCCAATTCATCGGCGGTACCGCCCACCTCCAGAACTTTTTTTCCGCCGTGGAGTCACTATGACATACTATTTTATGTATGTGTATATATATATATATATATATATATATATATATATATATATATATATATATATATATATATATATATAGATAGATACATATATATTATAGTTGGAAAGTCACTGTCACACTTGTCATGAGGATGCCGGGTTCGAGTCCTGGGCAGTATCATATTTCAATTTCAGCATGCTGGCCGTTGATGGCTTAGAATTAAAGTGCATTGTGGTTGTTAAAAATGTATATATATGTATATATATATATATATATATATATATATATATATATATATATATATCAACAATTTACATAGAATGTCATCTGATTTGCTGAAGGAAAACCATTTCCCTCCATCATATGAGATTCCTTCCCGAAAGCTGCGGGCTGCAAATCTGCTCCAACAGTCGGAGGAAAAATAGCCCAGTGTGATAACGCCTACCGAGTGTCACTTTTCCTCCTTAAAACAAACTGGTGGCGTATTCGGAAGCGTGCTACAGTATCTTGAGTTCGAATCCCGCACTCCTCTTCGATTCCCTGCAGTGACTGTATGTTACCTGCCCCCCAATAGTCCCCAAAGCGCATAAAAGGATAAAGGTGACGGCTTCGTCCGCAGATACTCAGCGCCTCCGTGCGTACATTCCTCACCCTCACCCCATCCTGTAGACGAAGTCGAAGATGAAAACGAAGAAAAGAGTGTCTCTATAATTCGTAATCGCAGGAACACCCGAAGTCTCCAACTGTCGACTTCGGAGACGAAGAAGGCGTTGAGAAACTTGGTCTCCGAAGTCCAGAACTCATAAAAATAGAAATAAAAAAGTAATTGAAATAATAGTAAATATCATGAAAACGAATAGATAAAAAAGACGTTTCCGGAGTGTGTATGTATATATATATATATATATATATATATATATATATATATATATATATATATATATATATGTATATATATATATTACATATATATATATATGTATATATATATATATACATATATATATATATATATATACACACACACACACATACACACACACATTTATATATATATATATATATATATTGTTACACGGGGGCGATGAAGCTCAGCCGCATGTTGCGCGCCGCCGTCAGGCTTGGTCCCTGGCCCTTCTGCAGCGACTGATAAGAAGCCTCGCTATCTGGCCGGCACGTCACGCAAAACAATAACCTCAGGGACAAGCTTACGTGGCCGCCCCGAAAACAACCAACACGAAGGGGATAGGAGAGGGAAGAGGAGAAGAAAAGATGAGAGGGTAGGGAAGAGGAGAAGAGGAGAGGAAATGAGAGGGAAGGGAAGAGGGATGAGGTAAGGAGAGGAGAGGAAAGGTAGGGATGGTGAGGAAGACGATTGGGAAGGAAGAGAGGATAAGTGAGAGAAGGGTGGGGAGAGGAGGAGAAGAGAAGAGAGGAGGGAGGAGGAGAAACAGGGAAGGGCAGGCCGGGGAAGCGAAGGGATGAAGGAGGGTAGGGAAGAGGAAGGGAAAGGATGAGGATGGAAGGGAAATAAATTGAAGGGAAGGGAAGGGAATACATGGGAAAGAAAGGAAGGGGAAGGGTAGAGAGGGTAGGAGGAGGAGAAGGGACGGGAAGCGAGTAGAAGGGAGGGTTAGGGAATACAAGGGAAGGGTTCGGAGGGGAAGGGATGGAAATGGAAGTGATGGGAAAGTAGAGAGGGGAAGGGAAGGGAAGGGAAAAGAGGGAAGGGAAGGGAGGGGAAGAGAGAGAGAAGGGAGGGGAAGAGAGAGGAAGGGAAGGGGAAGGAAGGGGAGGGGAGGGGAGGGGAGGGGAAGGGATAGGAATGGAAGTAATGGTAAGGGAAGGGAGAGGAGGGGAAGGGAGGGGAGGGGAAGAGAAGGGGAGGGGAAGAGAAGGGGAGGGGAAGGGATGGGATTGGAAGTGATGGGAAGGTAGAGAGGGGAGGGGAAGGGAAGGGAAGGGAAGAAGAAAGAATGGGTAATATGAGGAAAAATAAAAGGGAAGAAGGGCGGAAGATAATGGGTGACGAAAAGAAACGGAGGAAGCGGTTGGAGGAGGAGGAGGAGGAAGAGGAGGAGGAAGAGGAGGAGGAGGAGGAGGAGGAGGAGAGGGGTCAAGGTGCGAAGAGAAGGAAGTGGAAGCCACGAAGGTTAAGTTCGTTGGCGGTCTTTGGCATTTAGGACTTTTACTTTCAGCAGTGGGGGGAGGGGGGGGCGGTGGCGGTAGGTTACCGAAGCGAAGACACCCAGCGCCGCTGCCGCCGTACTTCCTTCGCATTGTACCATTCATTCATCTGTACAATGCACACGTACAATGGCGTGTATGAGCATATATGTATATACAGTCCCCCCTCCCCCTCCCCCTCCCCTCCCTCCCTCCATCGCTCTCTTTGTTTCTCCCTCTCTCTCTCTCTCTTTGTACCCATATCTCTAAATCACGTGACTTCTCTCTAGGAGAGCTTATCAAACATGAAACGAACAAAGAACACACGCACGCACGCACACACACATAGATTAACTTGGTACTGTGCATGAATTTGAGTCCAGATATGATAAATTGGGGAGTATAAGACGGGACCCAACGAGTGTTGTTCCTTTTCTGTAAAATACAATTAGATAAATACACAACACACACACACACACACACATACGCACATATATATACGCACACACATACCCATATATACACATAAACACACGCGCATGCACACACGCTCACACTGGGTGATTGACACTCATCAATAAAACCGAGAAAAAAAATCATGTGTATGATAGAACTCATTTAAGCAAATACATATACGTGTGTGTGTGTGTGTGTGTGTGTGTGTGTGTGTGTGTGTGTGTGTGTGTGTGTGTGTGTGTGTGTGTGTGTGTATGTGTGGGAAGGTATTACAGAAAGAAACTGCGCACGACCCCGCAAATCCATAGTAGGAAAAAAAAAAAATCTTTGCCATGGCGTCCTTCTGTGCGTGAATCGAGTAATGACTGCCTAACCCAAGCCATCATTGAAAAAATAATAATAAATAAATTAATAAATGTGGTATTTACAGGAGAGCCGAGGTGCTGAATGCCCCGCATTCAGGGAATTTTTCCTGAACGTGAATATGGTGATGTGACGAATACGTGTTTGTGAAGGAACATCCAAGGAATGGTCGAATTCAATGCATGGTAGGATTTGTGTGTATGCGTTTGCGCGCGCGCGCGTGTGTATATACGTGTGCGCATTTGCCTGTGTGTGTGCGAGCGCGTTTATGTATGGGTGTGTCTGCGTGTGTGTTTTTGTGTGTGAGTGTGGGTATGCATTCGAATATTTACATAATTGTTATAAAGGGTCTCGTCTCTGTATATCAATTTATAAAAAATTGCCTTGAATTTACTTGCAGTGTCTGTCTGGTATGTGTATGTGTATGTGTGTGTGTGTGTGTGTGTGTGTGTGTGTTGTGTGTGTGTGTGTGTTGTGTGTGTAAAAACACAAATCCACATACATAGTCTACCAATACATTTCCCACTTATGCTCCACGTTACTACCTGATACATATTCTCTAAGGAAACTCCTTAGGTGTGTCGTCGCCTCTAAATTCCTCACCCTCATACATCGCCAACCTCTATTTCCTCATTTACATTTCTCTACATCACCAATACTCCCCGTTACATCCTGTGTTCACGTCCCTCTCTTTTTTCTTTTTATTCATTAAGGTCTAAGAAGGAAATAGGCAAGAATATGTTTACCAACCGTGTGGTTAATGAAAGGAATAGGCTTAATAACCATGCAGTAAGCGCTGAAACTATTGTCTTGAGAGAATATCAGATAGCGTTATTTATAGGTATGACAAGTTGTAAGGGACATGGAACTGCCTATTGTCGGCCTTAGGGCCCCTTGCAGCCACCTCCATTCTTATGTTACAAACATACCAAGTTACTCGTTATGCACACAAGAAAAAGAAAAAGAAAATCTTTAACATATTCTTGTTCTTTTCGTTCACAGGCTTCCCTACATATATTCTTCAAATCACCGAGGAGTTCCAGGCCGCAAAGCCACAAGGAACTACAGTTTGCCCCGAGTTCGAACTTCGTTCTCAGGAGCCCAATTATCCTCCTTGGAGTTTCTCAGTGCTCACTTGCGTCTTATTCTCTTTCCAGAACACTTCCTAGCTTATTCAAAAAACCCGACTCTAGGATCTTAATGAGTCACTGCTATAGAATAAAATATACACTCTCACGAAGAGAGTGACATTTTCTTAGGCTCTTCCTAGTCACTTGAATCTTATTCTCTTTCTAGAATACTTCCTAGCTTATCAAGAAGCCTGACTCTAGGATCTTAATGAGTCACTACTAGAAAATAAAATACACATTCTCACGAAGAGAGTGACATTTTCTTAGGCTCTTTCTAGTCACTTATGTGTTATTCTCTTTCTAGAACACTTCCTAGCTTACTTAAGAAGCCTGGCTCTATGATCTTATTAACTTACTACTGGAGAATAAAATACATATTCTCAAAAGAATGGGATATTTTCTTGATTTCTTCCTAAATCCCAAGGGTACAGAGACACACAGACGTGCTGACAAACACAGAAACACATAAGCCCTTTTTCAAGTTCACAATCAAACCACAATGCAATCTTTGTGCGATTCTACCGCTCACACGATTTTTTTTTTCTTTTTTGTCTTTGTCGGTATTTCGAAGTTCTTCCTTGTCGTTTCATTCCTGAGACTTACATGAGCCCGTGGTGGCGGCACACTAAACACTTCTCGCTAGCATGCTACTTGTTTTTGCTATTTCGTTAGAGTAGAAACAACTTCTGTTACGATCTTTTGTTTTTCAAATTTCCTAAAGTTAAACCTAGAATACGAATGTTAGACACATTGGTGAGTCTAGAATGTGGTAACCGGAGTCGTCGCTACTAAAAACGAGGTAGCAAAAGCAAGTAGCATGCTAGTCTAGTGTGCCTCCACCTTGAGTATTCCTCAAACTAAGTTATAGTCTCTCTTTCGGTATTCAAACTTCTGGATTTCGGAAAATTTCGTTCCGAATAAAGTGAATTTCCGAATTAGAGGGATTCACAATTGAAAAGTCCTTGGAATGGAAGCTAAAAGATCTTTTCCCCTTTGCTGTTGACTCCCAAGACCAGGATATTCTATTCAGCTCAAGATGTGCAATTGTAGTAAATGAGCCAATTGACTCACACTATTAATCTTGACTTGCAAATTTATTCTGTCAGGCGGCTGGTGATCTTACTTACATGAGGAAGAGTCTTCGTCTTATCAGTCACAGCCAAGCGAGAATAGACTAAGGCTTGCATCACACCTATCGACTTTTCGCCGTGTGCCGTCCACGACACGACGTCGTGCTCCCAAATAACCATGGGTGTTTATAGACACTTTCACACGTGGTCTTGGTCGCGACGTGTGAAAGCGTCCATAAACAGCCACGGTCATTTGAGAGCACGACGTCGTGTCGTGGACGGCACACGGCGAAAAGTCGATATGTGTGAAACGAGCCTTACACAAATCACATGGTGAGGTGAAGAGCCTACGCCCGGAGGCCCTGAGTAGCTGCGGCCGAAGCGCTCACCTTTGCCCTATGTGTATGCACTTTGGGGACTGTTGGAGGGCAGGTAACGAGCAGTCATTGCTGGAAACAGGAGAGAATTGTGGAATTCGAACCCACAACTAAATGAATGCGAGACAAGGACGTTTTTAATTACGACACCAATGAACGATGGGATTATGAGGAGTCCCGCTACCAAATTTCAAAAAATGATAATAATAACAATGACAACAATAATAGTAATAACAATAATAATGATAATAGTAATAATAACAATAATAATAATAATAAATAAGTAAAAAATGGAGCTTGGGAACAAATTACCATAACTTCTGAAGACTTCTAAAGACTCTCAAACGCATACCAAGCCTGTTACAGTAAATACCAATTCATCTGCGACATGAAGTTGAATATATCAGTGAGTGAAACCGATGATGTCTTTGGCTACATACGTCACGTGGTTGTCATCAATGTAGATTGAGCCTCAAACGTCATCAAAGATAAGCTTATAAAAAATGACAGCGACAGGAAACTGATGCGAATAAAACCAA
>NC_134805.1:39212364-39224864 GCF_046742065.1 Oratosquilla oratoria | reverse complement strand
CCCATCTTGTCCTTTTACTGTGTGTATGCATACACACACAATTACACACACACATAATAATAATTAATAATAATGACAGTAATAATAACAGTGATAATAATATAATAATAATAACAATAATAATAGTAATAATAAGTGATAATAATAATAACAACAACAACATCAGACCAAAGCAATACATCAGTAATCTTACGAGCATAACCACAGAAAGCGGACCTCAATCCTACAGCGTGAAAGAATCACAGCGAACTGTCCAGTCTCAGTAGAACCGAGAAAGAACCGAGGGAGAACCGAGAGAACTACCGAACTCGGAAGAACCGGGAACCACCAACAAACACAAACACACAGTCTTCAGGAGAAGTTGTTTACAACTGCGAAGAACCGTCACGCCCCCTTCCACCCTTCCCCCCTCATCCCCCCACCACCTCTCCTTCCTCCCCCTTCCCCCTCCCCTCACCCCTACCACCTCCATCATCCCACTTGCTCAGTCAGCTTGAATCACGTGTGGAAGGCGTTGAAATAACTACGTAGTTTGAGAATTTGTGTTTTCGGATATTTGTTCTCTCTCTCTCTCTCTTTCTCTCTTTCTTTCTCTCTCTTACTACGTACCCCATAGGATTTTATTCTGATGGGTGAGCGTCTTCGTAAGCAGGATTAACATTAACATAGTCGATTCATTCTCTCTGGTGATCCCTTTGATACTACTACTACTAATGATAATAAGGATACAAATATGACAACAACAATGATAATAACAATGACAATAATAATAATGATAATAATGAATACAGAATGTCTGTAGTAATAATGATAACCGTATGATTGATGATGATAATAATAAAAAAAAAATAATAATAATAATAATAATAATAACAATGATAATAACAATCATAACATTAATAATAATAATAATAATAATAATAATAATAATAATGAAAATAATACTAATGATAACAATAACGATATTGACAAGAACAACGGACAAGCACCATAACCGGGAATACACTATCTGTAGCTAAAACAGGAATCCACATTCTTATGTTACATAAAGACAGCTGGGACACATGGCAATCACTGCCATCTTCCTTTGTGCTCACGGGTCCAAACCGAACACGCCACAGCGTCGCAGAGAGTTGATTGAATGTGTGGGCAGCATCCGTGACATCCATCCATCTAGCCAATCCAGTAAGTCATTCCATCCATCCAATCCAGTAAGTCATTACATGTGGTCATACGATCTTCATGGATGTCCGACACTTGATGTAGTCATAGTCTTAAGCTCGAAGGTGGGTTCCTAACGATTACAACGACAATAAAACTCTCTCTTTTCCATCATTGCAATCCAACGCTTCTTTTCTGTCAATTTTCCAAACTCCGTCAGTTTTTTGCGTCGAATGTTTGCAATATTGCACAACAGATGAGCTGAGATAGAAACTACATATTTCAGCAATATAAACATTATTTGGCATATTTGCAACATTGTTTTGACAATATTTCGATAAAAAAATTGACTTGTTTCTTTTGCAACACTGCAAGGAAGCACCGATCCATACGATATCTATCAGCGCAAAAGGCACAAGAATGGTGTCGTCGATCTTTGGGATCTGGATGTACACAGTATTGCAAGGAAGTACGTCTGAGATCCCTTTTACATAGTGACATACTTCAAGGAGACCATTTGGTCAATGTCGTGCTGGATGAAAGGTGTGTGTGTGTGTGTGTGTGTGTGTGTGTGTGTGTGTGTGTGTGTGTGTGTGTGTGTGAGAGAGAGAGAGAGAGAGAGAGACAGAGAGAGAGAAGGAGAGAGAATGTCCAAGAAATAAAGAGAGACTCCATGATAGATAATGTCAGAGATATAAAGAGATAGAAAGTGTCTGAGATAGGTAGGTAAAGAATGTCCCAGAGATAAAGAGAGATTGTCCAAGAGAGAGAGAGAGAGAGAGAGAGAGAGAGAGAGGGAGGGGGGGGAGCTTACATGTTGTGCGGTTGCTCATCTTCTTGGACTTCGAGCTCTGTTACATAAGACTTCGTAACTTTATGCGCCTCTTCGTAGGAACCAAGGACGCTCTGGCGACAAAGTCCTCAACCCGCATTTGGTTCGAATAACAACATTAGAACCCTACAGTGACGCGACACACTCTACATCACGGGTGGGCAACCTTTGGCACGCGTGCAAAACCTGGCACACTAACGACTTTTTTCCGGCACGCGAAACCCAGAGCTCACCTTAAAACAAATAACTAATAAATCTCCAACTTCTTTTGTATGACCATTGGTAACCGCATGCTGCGCTGGGCGGTGGATTGGGGACACACACATACACACACACACACACACACACACACACACACACACACACACACACACACACACATATATATATATATATATATATGATTGTGTGTGTGTGTGTGTGTAATTTTACTCCGACATGCGAGAAAAAATTGTATCAAAGATCTGGCTGGTTTTGGCACCCACACTTAAAAAGGTTGCCCACCCCAGATCCATATCATTCCTCAGAAAGTGGTGGGTGATTTCATTACGTAATCAAGTGACGAACTGGTCTGATGAGATAATCTTTCTTAAAATTATGAATAAAATCGCTTGGCGCTCTGTATAAAGGCTATACAATGCGGTACGTCATTCTCTATATAATTATATAGTTTAACGTCACAAACTCCTCCTATCAGGAGGCTAGGACGGTGCCCCTTACAGGGGACTTTGTAGCGTGGAATCTAATTAACCATGCATTTGGTTCAACTTCGCCGGTGGCAGGGTTCGAACCTCCGTCCCTTCGACCTTCGCCGCAAGTAACGACGCCCTAACCCGCTCGGCCGGTGAGCATCCATTCTCTACATAGAATACATTAATGGCAGAGGCAATTCTGCGCACTGCGGTTTGCAGAGCAACCACCCTCATTATTCTGTAGCCATTGCGGCTTCCTGTAGCCATTTCCTGTCCACATTATTCACCATTTTTCTCAACTTGGCGAAGAATTGCCTTCCTGAATAGCGGATCCGTAATTTTCAAATATTCACGAAGTCTACAGGTGGTGGGGAGCGCACGCCAGGAGGCGCTGAGTAGCTACGGCCGAAGCCGTCGCCTTTGCCCTATTATGTGCTTTGGGGACTGTTGGGGCAAGTAACAAAACAGTCACTGCTGAGAATCGATTCTTGACTAGTGAGTTTTCATTTTATTGACGCTTTTACTCCTTTTTCTGTCGGTTTAAGAACCCCCAGTCATGTGTGGAGAGAGAGAGAGAGAGAGAGAGAGAGAGAGAGAGAGAGACAACGAGAAAGCAAGAGAGAGCGAGTGAGAGAGAGAGAATAAATAACATCATCTAGTTCATGAAAATAACAATTCAGTCAGTACAAAGAAACGCGAGAAACTCGTCTCGCCTGTTTCGAGCCTTCGACTCTTGCTCCGCTTTGTACACTTTCTTCCATAATGATTTAAGCAAAGTTTGTTCACTTTACAGTGCATGATAAGTATTTGCATATGCATGTGCATAAACATATACACTATCGTCACTGACACTTCCACTTGACGCTCTTTCCACCACGCCACGCTACAAGGAACAACAAGAAGTTTGTAGCCTTCAAAGCGACAAGGACTGGCCGCTACAGGTACAGCGCCATTCCATCCATAATGCATATTAACTCAAATTAGTCTTGTTCTAAAATGAGCACAAATTGTATATTGTCAGTGTAACACTATTATTTAAGTTGATAAACCTATAATTATCATGGCTGGTCATAATTGTGTGGCCCCTACAAGCAAGGGTGTAGGGGTCACGGGTAAATATCACAAGAATTTGAACATCTACTCGTCGCTTTCGGCCGCAGCAACAAAACTACGTGAACATATGACCCGCACGTTACGTGTTTGCATATGAAAGAACAAAAGGGGGGCAGTCATGCACGCATGCGCTCTAGGCTGATACACATGTGGCTGATATCCAGGGAAAGGAGAGAAAGTCGAAAGAGAAAGTGACTTCTGCATCAAGCCGGAGCAGCTCGACTCCATGCTGTCACTCTGTATTTAGTGTAACCACTCCGCCCTAATCAACCCCGCCCCAGTAGTTACTTGAATGAAGCAATACCCAATTATGCTCCTAATACTCACTCTTGATGTGAATTTTAGATCCATTTCACTTGATTTCATTTTTGTTAGTTAATAGCAAAGATATTTTGTTTTTATTTTTTGCGAAGACGAAACAATACTGATTTTTTTTATTATTATCATTATCGCGATTGCAAATGAAGTGTTTGAAATAACAGACTTAAAAATTGCGACTTGGCTTAATATTTGAACTCAACAAAGTTTCGGTTCTTACACGATATGACGTCATGTCGTGGCTTTCACTGACCGCCGCGTCCACTTTCTCACAAACTTTTATAATGTGATTGATGAAAGCGAAAGCTTCGAGTGTGGATGGAGTATATAGAGGGAGAGTTACTGACTGAGCTCCGCGCGCAGGTTTTCGGTCAAATCAGGTTACTTATGACTGATCAAAACGGCGCATCATGTAAGTCTGTTGAAAGGGGAAGATGCAATAGCTTTCGCTTAAACCTACAATTAAGTTAATACAATTAGGTAGATACAATTAAACACATATTGTTCACATGCGTTAATTTCCCTGATAGTTTCGTGCCTGTAAACATGCAATGAATGTCAAAACTTCAACAACTGTAAAAAAAAAAAAAAAATGTACCCGTTATTAAGGTGCCTTTGGCATATAGATAGATAGAAATATATAGCAATTTCAATGCGCACAGATGTCCTATTAAGTACGTGAGCAGAACATCTGAGCAAGTGCTATGAACAGAGACACCTGTTTCGGAAAATATTGACCAATCAATGGCAATGCCATCGACTTGTTCCCTGTGGCATCTGCCTCCAATACACACAAGGCGAGCGATCAACATAATGTCAACGGCTACAGTATACATTCTACTTTCTCTCTCTCTCTTTCTCTTTCTCTCTCTCTCTCTCTCTCTCTCTCTCTCTCTCTCTCTCTCTCTCTCTCTCAACTTTGAGGAGAAAAACCTTGGATGAAATAAACATATCAAGCTATAAATAATCAAATGAATAGATCAATTATCAAATGAATATATAAACGAATAAATAAATAGATAAACAGAGGCATAACCAAATGAAGAAATAATCAAACAAAGAAGTAAATAGGGAAATAAATGAACAATAACCGCAAAGATTAACTATTTGAGTACCATGTTACCAGCAACGAAATACATTTCCCTTCAACTGTATTTACAACTCAAAGACTCAGGTACAGAACTTGCTTATCATTCCAACGCAATACGTACACGTTTACGTGAAAGACAACATGACACACACACACACACACACACACACACACACACACACACATTATATATATATATATATTATATATATATATATATTATATACATTTACGTAGTATATATCGTGCTATACTTCGTTGCGTATCCTTTCTGTCAGTGATGGAGGAAGGAGAAAGAAAGGAATATAACGGCAACGCAAATAGAAAGGAGGGGGTTACATACAGAGAAGCATTCTCTCTATCTCTCTCTCTCTCTCTCTCTCTTTCACACACACACGTCAACCCGTGTCTCTAAAAATATATTTGCCTTCCCTCAACCATTTCTGTTACTCGTAAATCATGATTTGACGATCCATCAATCAATCAATCCGTTGCTCAGGTCTCTCTTGCAGGAAACCCGCAGCCCACAGTTAACCGACCACGGCATTCGGTTTAGCCCAATAGACAGTCAGACGAAATTTTGTGTCGATGTCGAATGAGCTATTCTGTCAGGGACTGTAAATATTTTAACAATTCAGTGTAACTTTCAATACGGTGTGGTGATTTTTTTTTAAATAAAGGATTGACCCTTATTGCCTTGTGGTCGGTGCTTGTCCCGCTTCCCCGGAAAGACACTTCAGACTATCAGGAAAACTTGTAAAACATAAAAAAAAAAAAAAAAAAAAAAAAAAAAAAAAAAAAAATCTTAGGCGATCATACACCGTATTTCAACACCCACTTTTTGGAATTCTTTCTCGGATTTTTTTTTTATAAGAACTATAATTATTCGTACGTGCACTGTGTATATACATATATTGGACCAACAATAAAAACCTGCCACAAAGCAAAACAGAAAGAAAGAAAGAAAGAAAGAGAGAGAGAGAGAAAGAGAAGAAGCCAAACACGTTTGGTACTGTGGGAGGCGAAAAGTTCAGAACCCATAACATATAACCTGCGATCGATGAATCTGTTACATCACAGGATATGGACCAAAAGGTCTTCGAGGAACATGGCTCGCCTCCACGAACTCCCACTTCGACCTCCCCAAGAACCATCTCCTCATCGATCTCATGGATAGGACTCTCCAGGAACTCCAATTCCTAACTCTCACTAATGCATATCACTCTCATTTCCAAATCGTCTTTGTAATGGATCTAAATTGGGCAATTTTTTTTATCTAAGAAGGAAACCGGTAAAAACTGGTTTACCAATAGAGTGGTTAACGAATGGAATAAAGTTCGTAATCATGTACTGAGCGCTGAAACTATCGGTTGTTTTAAAGGAAGGTTAGATAACTTTATGGACGGGGAGGATAGGTGGTAAGGGACATGGAACTGCCTAGTGTAGGCCTTATGGTCTCTTGCAGTCTCCCTCATTCTTATATTCTTAAATAATACACTTTATTTGGAAAATTGAATTTTATCCATTGGTTGTTGTTTTTCACCATAATTATGTAATATAATTTATATAAAATAAATCACTTGTGATATTTCATAGATTCATATCTTCTCTCCAACTTATGATACGCTGTTGGCGTCATCGGAAGCGTGCTGTTCTCGCACTAGCTTAGATGTAGGTTCGAATCCCGCACTCCTCTCCGATTCCAATCAGTGACTGTATGTTTCCTGCCCCAACAGTCTCCACAGCGCCTAACGGCAAAGGTGACGGCTTCGGCCGCAGCTACTCAGCGTCTCCTGGCGTAGGCACTTTACCTTGCTTCTCTGAAATCTAACAAATGCACTTTACTATTGAGATTAGAAACTAAAAAAAAAAAAAGTCCAATTCTGTGGACATTTTAAATTCAGCTTTCAAGTCATTTGTTAAACAACGATGCTTGTGTACTATTAATTAAAACTTTCACTATTTTTTTTATACTTTTGCATAAAAAAATATCCGGTTTTGCAGTCCTGTCCATCTCTAACTTGTTTAGTGATTTTATAACAAAATTTCTAATAAATTCTGTTCTCTCTTTGGGTATGTTTTGAGCACTCAAATCAGTCAAAAAGTTTCTGATTAGGGGAAGCCTAAGTATCATAGACTACACTGCTATAGTTATATAGTACTATATTTCAATAGTTCTATATCACTATAGATCTATAGTACTATTGACTATAGTGAGATCCGTAAGACTGAAGACGCTTAGGATCGATCAAAGCCATCACGTTAGCCTTATAGTTCTATAGTACTACAGACTATAGTAAGACTGAAGACTAAAAAAATCACCTTTGCCTTGTGTGCTTGGATAGCTGAGACAGGTGACAGTCATCTGTACATCAACCTCAGATCATCCACACTCACGATGTGGAATCTATCTGTTTCCTAAACATACTAAAGTAATCAAACAGGACCCATTATAAGCAATTAACATACATGTATTACTACAATAGCAATGACAGATGGACTTTGTATGGGGGTTCGAATCCAGTACTACTCTTCGATTCCCACAGTGACTTTTCGTTGATAATGATAATATAATTAAAAATAATAATAATAATAGTAATAATAAAATAATAATAATAATAATAATAACAATAATAATGATGGTAATAATAATAACAATAATAATATGCTAAGGCATCCAGGATGTTTTCTACATTCAATACACAGTTCACGAAATTACTCTTTTTACGCGAAATCTTAGATTAATAAATAAATAAATAGAAATAAAAAATCTCTTTGGTTCTTCGAAAGTCTCTCACCACCCTTATTATCTACAATGTAGCTTTCGTGAGCACGCATCCTCTCAGGTGAACCGAATTTAGCCTCGAATTTCACCAGGAATTTCGCCTGGAACCTCGACTGGAACTTTGCCCTCGACGTGCGAAACGGGAAGGACATTGTACTGTACTGCTCTTTGGCGCGCGCGCGCACACACACACGTATATATATATATATATATATATATATATATATATATATATATATATAGACATAAAGATATATATATATATACATATATATATATACACATACATATATGTATATATATATACATATACATATATATATACATATATATATTATACATATATATATTATACATATATATATATATACATATATATAAATATATATATATATAATTTTATTTGGCAATGAATCAAATACATGAAATGCAGATAATGAAAAGAACACAGTTCGAAATAGCAATTACAATTGCCGAGGATAACACAAAAAAGCATGTAAGCTTATTTCCATTGTATGTGTGTGTGTGTGTGTGTGTGTGTGTGTGTGTGTGTGTGTTGTATGTACATCACAATAATAATAATAATGATAATGATAATATTAATAATGATAATAATAATGATAATAATAATAATTGTAACGATAACAATAATCATAATAACAATAATAATGACAATGATAACCATAACAACACCAATAATGAAATTTCTACCTCCTCACAATAAGACTACAAGACCACAAAGCTAATAATATTACAAGAGAAACGCAAATTGGCGCATGATCATGAATGATTCTCTTCATATGTTCCTTTTGTAAGACCAATCATAAATAGACATCCAACACACAATACTACCAGAACGTGCACTGCATACGAAATCAGCCATGTAAACATTGAATACAATTTTCTTTTTTTAAGTTACATTGAACACAAATGCAGTAAAGTGCATTTTCATATTCGATAAGTGAATAAAACAACCCTTATTTTTACAGAAATATTCAGCACATTAGCCCCTAACCCGAGCGCTATAGAAGTCTTCCTATCACCAGAATAAAATATGTAAAGTGAGCTACTCAAAGTTGACTTGACCAAGCTACTTAACCCTGAAATCCTTCCTTAAACTAGATTAAGTCGCCTGGGGTTAACTAGAACAAAGTGGGTTAAGATGTTAAACTACAAACCTCACCTAAACGTACAAAGTATACCTAGTGTAGAGTTGGTTAAAACTACATAAGGAATAATGTTAGGTACATTTTAGAAACCGTAAAATAAGGCACTTTCTTTATGAATATGTATGTATATATATGTTCATATATTTTTTTCAAACACATAACACTTTTAAT
Organism: Oratosquilla oratoria; assembly: GCF_046742065.1. Taxonomy (NCBI): domain Eukaryota; kingdom Metazoa; phylum Arthropoda; class Malacostraca; order Stomatopoda; family Squillidae; genus Oratosquilla; species Oratosquilla oratoria. Next base: position 39,215,533 of record NC_134805.1, on the reverse strand, counting down.
TCCATACCATCGCAAACGAGACTGAGAGTCGGTCGAAGGAGGCATCCGTTGGAAATTGAAACGTGGACGAGCCGAGGATTCGAACCCAACTAACCCGTAACAAAGTTACACTGGCGTAAACCAATACGCTATCAAGAGATTTGTGGTTGAAAAAAAGATATTTATTGATCACTGGGAACCATTCAGTGTATATGTAAATATATATATATATATATATATATATATATATATATATATATATATATATATATTATATACACATACACAAATATTCATACACGTAACACAATAACACAATACAACGTATATGTCATGGATAAGACACGGAATAAGTTTGTTTACCTGGCAATATTTAAAGTCATGTGTCTGATTTGCATACAATGAAAATGACACATCTCGCGAATTTGCAAAACACATCAGGTCCTTGTAAGTGTACGTTGTATAAGTATTTAATACCTTAATCGTTTCACGTTTTCCATCGTGTGTGTGCGTGTGTGCGTATCTGTGTACTTTGGCTGACACCAGGCGTTTTTATTCAGCTAAGGGAAAAACCCTCCTCCCTTTTCGCGGTTGGTTCTACATAGATTAACCCTTAGACCCTGTTCACACTAGCGGTCTGAACCGCCGCGATTCACTTACAATGTAATCAATGGAGGCATTCGCACAACAGCACATTTTTTCCTTGACTGTGCGGTACCGCCGCGGTTTCCGCGTTTGAAAACGCTAATGTGAACAGGGCTCGCCTCCTCGGAGGAATAAATAAATATATATATATATATATATATATATATATATATATATATATATATATATTTTTTTTTTTGCATCCGACCTAGATATGGATCAAAAGGTCTCCTGTCGGCATGCTCCGCCTTTGTAATCCTTTGTAATATATATATATATGTATATGTATATATATATATGTATATATATATGTATATATATACACATACATATAGATGAAAAAGCGGTGATGACGATAATGATGGTACTGTACGCTACAATCACTATCACAGTGCTAATGGTGACAATAATGATTATGATTATGACGCTGACGACGATGATAATGATGATGATTGTGATGATTATGATGATGATGATGATGATAATGGGGACAATAATGATGATGATTATGGTAATGACGACGACGACGATAATACTGATGATGATGATGATGATGATGATGATAGGGACAATGATGATGATGGTTATGGTGATGAAGGCGACGGTGAAGATGATGATACTGATGATGATGGTGATGATGACGAGAACAATAATCAACGACACTGAGAAACGACGACAATGACAGTAATTGTAACGACGACGACGAAGATGATGACAGCGGGTGATGGCGAAAGAGATGATGATTAAGATAAAGGAATGAAGGAGACTCCCCCAACATTAAAGGGAACAAAAGCCCATCCACCTCCACCTCCACCTCCGGAAATGAAGGAAGGAAGTGGATACGGAGAGGTGGACTACGAGTGGCTCTCCCTGGTCCACTTGATCCGCCTCAATCTTGTGCAAAAATGGTGAAAGGTTGGGTGCGTTGATTAGCTTTGGCTCGATGGTGGTGTTATGATGGTGCAACAATGCTTTGATAGTGTCCCCAGGCTTCGGTGGTGCCAGTAGATCTCCAGGTGTTTATAATATTTCCGATTATATATCTAATATTGCGTCGGTAGCAGCCCGAGTAGTGTCTATGGCGACACAGCGATGTATATGAAGAGAGAGAGAGGGAGGGAGAGAGAGAGAAAGAAAGAGAGACAAGGAAATACTTCCAAAGAAAGTGAAAATTGTGTGACGTGTCGAGCGAAGGGGGTGCTGGGGGCGGTGCACCCAGAGGCACGAAACACACACACACACACACACACACACACACACACACACACACACACACACATACACACACCACCCGCTCCCCCACCGCCATCGCCACCTCCACCGCGCGCGCGCCTTGGAAGGTCAATGACATTGTGACGTAACAGAACAACCTTGCTGCCTGTGGCGCCGCACACACACACACACACATACACACGCTAAAGTACGTTGGCGCCAGGAGACTGCAGGTGTCAACACAGTGCACTGATTTTAGTACGTATAACCACGTGCATAGATCACACACTCACGCACACACACTCACACACACACAAACACACACACACACACGTACATACACGTGTACACACACGTATATGCACGCGTGCACACACACACAAACACAGACATGTATACGTACACACACGTACATACATACATACATACATACACACACACACACACGTACATACAAACGCACACACATACACACGTACATACACGCACACACACAAACACATATACACACACGTACACACACATACATATATACACACACGTACATACACGCACGCACACACACGCACATACACACATATATACACACACACTTACATACACGCACGCACACACACACGTACACACACACACATAAACACATATACACACACGTACACACACACACATACACGCACGCACACACATGCACACAAACACACACACATACACACACACGTACATACACGCACACACATATACACGCGTACATACACACACGTACACGTACATACACGCACACACATGCACGCACGCACACACACACGCGCGCGCACACGCACACACACACGTATACGCACACATACACACACGCACACACACATATATACAAACGTACATACACACACACGTAAACACACGCACACACATGCACACACGTACACACACACGTACATACATACACACACGCACGCACGCACACACACACGCGCGCACATACACACGCGCGCACACACACACACACACACACACACGTATACGCACACACGTACATACACACACACACACATAGGCCGGCACGCTGGATATGAACTCCTGCTCAGGACTTAAAAATCATCACAATACCGCACGCCGTTACTGTTCCCCTTTGAGCACGGAGATGGGTATGTGGTATATATGTAAAATCACAACATTACCCACATATCAGAAAATACGGGCACTAAACTCTTATCCGGGAAGGTAATAGCTGTCGATCACGAGTCCAGCACGTATTCCATGTTGCATCACACATAGCATCACGACACAGAAGCCTGTGATACCCGAACATTAATGTACAGTGTGGATACACGTTTCT
>NC_134805.1:39204864-39207364 GCF_046742065.1 Oratosquilla oratoria | reverse complement strand
TTTCTTTTTCATTTTAACATAAACGGTAATAAAAGAAGATAAATGGACAGAAATATTGACAATATTTCGTGTGTGTGTGTGTGTGTGTGTGTGTGTGTGTGTGTGTGTGTGTGTGTGTGTGTGTGTGTGTGTGTGTGTGTGTGTGTGTGTGTGTGTGTGTGTGTGTGTGTGTGTGTGTGTGTGTGTGTGTGTGTGTGTAACGAGGGTTTCCAAGTTACTCTGGATCCATTGGGATGCTAATGATCTTTACTTTGAAGTCCCTCCGTCTCGTGTCGCTATTAAGCGAAGAACTAATTCCACGCGAACACTTTCCTGGAATCCTCTTCACTTGATGTTCAAGAAGCCGGTGACGAGTCATCCATGCACATATGGTGAAGACGCAGAGCCAAACAAGAGGCGGCGATCACAAAGCTGAAGCATATTAACTCAAATAGATGTGAACTTCACATTATTAGGAGAGATTGAGAGGGAGGTTGAGAGATAGGGGAAGAGATGGAGGAAGGGAGGGAGAGATAGAAAAAGGGAGAAGGAAAGAAAGGGAGAGAGACAGAGAGAGAAAGAGAGGGAGAATGAGAGAAATTCCATACAGCGATAGTGGAAGAGATGGAGGAAGGGAGGGGGAGATAGAGACAGGGAGAGACAGAGATAGAAAGAGGAGAGAGAGACAGAGAAAGAGAGAGAAAGAAAGAGAAAGAGAGAGAGAAATTCCATAAAGCGATAGGGGAAGAGATGGAGGAAGGAAGGGAGAGATAGAAATAGGGAGGGAGAGAGAGGGAGAGAGGTAGAGAAGGAGAGATAGAGAGAGAAGGAGAGAGAGAGAGATAGAGGGAGAATAAGAGAGAGAGAGAAAGAGAAATTCCATAAATCGGCGGAGTGAGAGAGAAAGTTGTTAACATCGCTCAAACTACACTTAACGAGGTTTTTCGGCTCCGTCAGACAGCTGTTTTGACTTTCCCTCGCGTGATTATTACAAAACTCAAGGATCTCCCTGTTAAGGCTTCTGTTGCTCTGCAACACATAGTGTTGCACAGTTGCAAGTCTTTCTTGCACAAGGTCGAATTGTTCAACGAATTCATTTCCCAAGGCCGTGTTTAATCCTAAGAGCAAATGCTCTACAGATTCAGTGCGGTAGCATGGTCCAAAACGTCCCTTACTCTGCAGATTTGATCTTTCATGAACACAATTTTTTTTATTCTATTGCATTTGATTTATTCATAAATTTTTATTTTATCTACTCATTTATTTATAAACTGTTTTATTTATCTTATTCTTATTTGAGTGATTTTTTTTATTAAAGGTTGTGAGTACTTAAGAAGCTAATCTTGGTAAATGTCACATCGACTCTTGCCAATTTACTCCTCCGTGAGTAAATACAGTTTGCCTGAAACCAAGAGTACAGTTTGCATTCACTGCGCTTAGATACAAAAACAGCACCTAAAAAAAAAAACAATAAATGAATAAACATGTAAATAAAAAGATAAGGAAATAAACATGTAGAAAAAATATAAATAAAAATAATATAAATAAATAAATACATATACAAATACACTGGCAAATAAATAAATGAATATATAAATAAACAAATAAGGTTATGATGAATCAATCAATCACACGAAATAGTTTGTAAGTTTGTAGAACGACCAAGATGACAAAGTTAGGTCAAATGACGTAAATAAATTTAAAGTCAAATTATGACCGAACGAGAAACAGAAACGGGACACTACGAGCGTAGCTGTTTTCCTGTATATAAAGCAAATGCAAATTGGTAGAGAGAAAGAGGGAGAGGAGAGAGAGGGAGAGGGAGAGAGAGAGAGAGAGAGAGAGAGAGAGAGAGGAGAGAGAGAGAAGGAGAGAGAAAGAGGGAGAGAGAGCGAGAAAGGAGAGGAGAAAGAGGGAGGGAGAGAGAGAGAGAGAGAGATAAAGAGAAACAATGAGAAAGAGAGACAGACAATGAGAAAGAGAGACAGACAATGAGAGAGAGAGAGAGAGAGAGAGAGAGAGAGAGAGAGAGAGAGGAGAGAGAGAGAAGGAGAGAGAAAGAGGGAGAGAGAGCGAGAAAGGAGAGGAGAAAGAGGGAGGGGGAGAGAGAGAGAGAGAGAGAGAGAGATAAAGAGAAACAATGAGAAAGAGAGACAGACAATGAGAAAGAGAGACAGACAATGAGAGAGAGAGAAAGGAAGAGAGAAAGAGAAAAGGAGACAGAGAAAAAGAATGTACACAGACAATTGGTTTTCTTCACAGATGTCGTGGTAACATTATAGGCCCTCCCCCCCCTCCCTCCGAGGAGGGCAATGACCCAATAACACCTGATCTGATTGCAATCAGAATCACAACCAGATAGCTTCTTCCACCTGCTGTACTTCGACGGCAGTCCCAGCTACGATCTACCCTGAGCTCAAGACCTAGATGGCACACATTACAGTCTTTGCTCTGACTACCGTTGCACGGATAGGGTTTGCCACTGCAGTGAAGGTGTCGCCAGAGGGGTTCACTCTCACTC
>NC_134805.1:39177364-39199864 GCF_046742065.1 Oratosquilla oratoria | reverse complement strand
TATATATATATATATATATATATATATATAGCGTCACGCAAGGCCCCGGTTCGAATCCCGGGGCGACTGTCGGAATTATTTGATTGACATACACCGTCAATGACTATTCTATTCAGGTATTACAACGACGAAAGCCCATCAAGGATTCGTACCAGCTTCACCACTGGCTATGAGTTGAGCTTAAGTCTCTGTAAAATTAAGTTAGGACGGCAGTTAGCAGTCGACTTAGTTCTTCGGGAGTTAGATCAACTTCCAAGTTAGAGACTTTTAGAGCTCCTTTCAGTCGATATATATATATATATATATATATATATATGTATATACATATATATATATATAAATATATATTTCAAATCAGCCATCCTGAGTCCACTGCTGAACAAAGGCCTCCTTCATAGCATTCCATGATTCACACGACCGCGCCAACCTCTGCCACGTCACTCCTGCAAACTTCTCAATCTCGTCTCTCCACCTGTCTGGTCTCCCTCTTCCACGCTTCCCATCTCGCAGCGTCCACTCAGTAACACACTTGCTCCATTGCTCATCAGTCGTTCGCACTAACTTACCTGCCCAATTCCACTTTCTCTCTTTTACTGCTTCCACAATATCTTTCACTCTAGTCTGCTCTCTCACCCAACTTGTTCTCAGCGTTATTCCCATCATTGATCTCTCCATTCTCCTCTGTGCTGTCCTTAGTTTTGTTTCCATTGCCTTCGTTAGTTTCCAAGTCTCACACCCGTAGATTATTGCTTGTAGAATGCATTGATTGTAAATTTTACGTTTTAAACATAAAGGTAGAGAACCTCTCAGGATCTCATTATACTTAACAAACATTTTCCAACCAATTATAATGAGTCTTTATATTTCATTATCATGATCTTTCGTCACTTTCACCATCTGGCCTAAATAATTATACTCTTCAACTTCCTTAAGACTCTCATTATCAATTACAATCTCCTTACTTTGAACTTTTGTATTGAACATTACTTTGGTTTTACTTTTATTAATTTTTTAAACCTACTTTGACACTTTCCTTGTTTAGATCACTCAGCATATCTTGCAAGTCTTATGCTTTTTCTGAAATAAGAATAATGTCATCCGCAAATCTTAGGTTGTTCAAATATTCGCCATTAATCTTTAAACCTTTTTTTCTTCCCAACTCAATCTTTTGAAAATATCTTCCAAGCAATCTGTAAATAGTTTCGGTGAAATTGTATCGCCTTGCCGTACTCCTTTCTCGATCTTGATCTTTTCTGTATCTTTATGTAGTCGAATTATAGCGGTACCTTTCGCATAAATATTTTCTAAAACTTTTACGATCTGTTCGTTTGTACCCTGTTTGCGTAGCGAGTTTAGTATTGTTATTTGTTCTACCAAGTCAAAGGCCTTCTCGTAATCTACAAAAGCTAAACACAGAGGTATATTGTATTCTGTCGTTTTCTCGATTAGTTGGTTTATCGTCTGCAAATGGTCTAGGATCGAATATCCGCACCTAAAGCCTACCTGTTCTCTTGGTTGGTTTCCATTTAAAACTTGACTTAGTCTATTTGTAAGGATCTTGGAGAATATATACATTTGATAGCAAGCTAATCGGTCGAAAGTTACTAAGGTCCTTCTGGTCTCCTTTTTTATGAAGCAAAATCACTATAGCATTGCACCACGCATTAGGAACGCTTTCTTGACGTAAGCACTGGGTGTACAACTCAGCTAATTTAATATGAACTAATTTCCCTGCGCCCTTCAACAGATCTATCGATATACCATCTTCCCCAGGTGCTTTTCCATATATGTTATATATATATGTATATGTATATATATATATATATATATATATATATATATATATATATATATATATATATATATATACAGTATATATATACAAAGAAATGCATGCAAGTACATGTAGCGAAAAAATCCCAGAGGGGGTTTATGGGAGAAAAATCAACTTCAGGTCGTCCACCCAGGACATTGTCGCAGTATCATTTGATCAATATTATTATTATTAAGTATTACTATTATTGTAGCTATTATTACTATTATTTTAGCTATTATTATCATCATTATGATCATTATTATTATTTCATTTGGGGTAGGTTATCGTCAAACAATTATTTATTAGATCCGAGGGAGCAGACCTGGGTCATGTAGCGGGTCTCGATCGAAGAGGACCCGGTTCGACCCCAAGTCCGTCTCCTTCAGCTGAATAAAATCGCCTGGCGCCAAGAATAACAAAGAAATCTGAAGGCCCACGTCACTGTGTTGAAGGAAATGTGACTAGTATGACTATGACTCACCGTGTTGTACGCACGCATTTTTTTAATTTGTACTGAACCTCATAATTATCTAAAAAAAATTTAAGAAAAACGTTTCAATAATGTTTCAGGCAATTGTAAAAAAAAAAAAAAAAAAAAAAAAAAAAATTGCTCACGGGGTACATGAAGAGTACTGTCATATCCGAGGAGTGCAAATCAATACACTCACACATACATAAATACACAAGTGCACACACACGCTCGCTCACACAAACACAGCTCGACAGCGCAGTGGTCCCGTTCGCGGGCCGCTAATCCAATAGTCTGTGTTCGATTCCCGCCCAGGGCTGAAATATTTTCAGCATCGCTGCACTGCGAGCCGGCACTCCAGCTCTCGTGGGCAAGGGGTTGTGTGTGTGTATATGTAAGGTCACAGTATTACCCATAGATCGGGCATATATGAGCTCTGAGCTCTCGCTCGGGAAGATAATAGGTGTCGATCACGAGTCCAACACGTGATCCAAGACAATGATGAATCACACACACACACACATACACACACACACACACACACACACATATATATATATATATATATATATATAATGTATGCACTGTATAAATACAGTGTATATAAAATCACTGACTTAGGACGCAACTTCGCTTTCGTGACTTACGTGTTCCCTGATCCCGCCCCGCCCCCACCCACCTGTCCCTCCCTTCCCCAGCTGCCCCGCCCCCTTCATTTCCTCATTCCACCTGTCTCTCCCTCAGACATTCTACTTCCTCTTCTTCTTCTTCTTCCTCCTCCTCCTCCTCCTCTACCGAGTCTTCAACAAAATGTTATGTGTCACATGACTAGCACTGTAGTGGAGCTTCTTGTCCTGGCAACCGAGGAGTGGGAGGAGGAAGAGGAGGAAGAAGAGGAGGAGGAAGAGGAGGAGATGGAGGAAGAGGAGGAGGTGGAGGAAGAGGAGAATGAAGAGGAAGAGAAGGAGGAAGAGAGGAGGAAGAGGAAGAGGAAGAGGAGGAGGAAAAGGAGGTGAAGGAAAAGGAGGAGGAGGAGAAGGAGGAAAAGGAGGAGGAAGAGGAAGATGAGGAGCAGCAAGAGGAGGAGGAGGAAGAGGACGAAGAAGAAGAGAAGTGGTCATCTTTATCCTGTGTGCTCAGAGGTCTTGTAGGTCGAAACCAACACGCTTAACTAACTCTTACGAGAGTCCGCCTGAGTTAATCTGAAAAAGTCCGGTCGAGTTAAGTTAAATAAGGATCAACTAAATTTGATTTTTGTGCTTACTTTGCAAGCTGGTCTCGTATTCGCTTACTTATGCGTTCGAATCCCGCACTCCTCTCTGCTTCCCAGCATTGACTGTTTGTTGCCTGCTCCAACAGTGTCCAAACACATAATAAGGCAAAAGTGACAGCTTCGGCCGTAGCACCTCAGCGCCTCCTGGCGTAGGACCCTCACTCCCCCCCCCCAACACGGACACTCATCTGTCCCCCACCGTTCTGGTGAGCAGGGTCTACGCTGAGGTGCCGCATCAACGCCAAGGACCATCACTCTGGGTCAACGACACCTTGGCACCCAAACCGCGGCTCGCCAGTGCCTCCTCCGCTCTTGCCCACCTCCACTCCACTCCCTCCCCTTCCACCCTCCTTTCTCTCCCTCCTCCTCTTCCTCCCTCCCTCTCCCTCCTATCCTCCATCTCCTCCCCTCACTTCTCTCCTCCCCACCCTCCCTCCTATCTCATCCTCCATCTCCCCTCCTTTCTCCCTCCTCCCTTATCCTATCCTCCATCTCCCCTCCCTTCTCTCCCTCCTATCCTCCATCTCCCCTCCCTTCTCTCCCTCCTCCCCTCCCTCCTATCCTATCCTCCATCTCCCATCCCTTCTCTCCCTCCTATCTTTCACCTCCTCCTCCTTCTCTCCCTCTCCTTCCACCCTCCTATTCTCCATCTCCTCCCCTCCCCTTCCACTCTCCCTCCCTCCCTCCTATCCTCCATCTCCTCCCCCTTCTCTCCCTCCTCCCTCCCCTCCCACCCTCCCTCCTATCCTCCATCTCCTCCCCTCCCTTCTCTCCCTCCCCTCCCCTTCCACCCTCTCCCCTCCTATCCTCCATCTCCTCCCCTCCCTTCTCTCCCTCCTCTCCTTCCACCCTCTCCCCTCCTATTCTCCATCTCCTCCCTTCCCCTTCCACCCTCCCTCCCTTCTCTCTCTCCTGTCCTCTCCTCCCCTCCCTCCCTCCTATCCTCCATCTCCTCTCCTCCCCTCCCTCCCTCCTATCCTCCATCTCCTCTCCTCCCCTCCCACCCTCCTATCCTCCATCTCCTCACCTCCCCTCCACTCCCCTCCCACCCTCCTATTCTCAACCTCTCATCCTCTCTACCAGACTTAGTAGCAACAACTAGTTATCAGTGTCACTGCAAAACTATTCTTAAACAAACCAGACTTTGTAATATAGGTTCCTCACTCCCTCCCCCCTCCACTTTCTTCTACCCTCCCTCCTCATCCTCCCTTCCAGTCTTAGTAGCAACAAATTATCATTACCACTAATGAACCATTCTTAGTTTACCATACCAGGATTTGTAATACAGTTCCCTCGCTTACTCCCCTCCCTCCCTCCCTCCCCCCTCACCCTTCCTCACCTCCCTCCCATCTTCTTCAGCAAAATAGAATACTTTGTTTGCTTGGCGTAATACAATTTATACAGTAAGTCGCTCTATTGAAAGGGTTGGTATCTGTTTTTTTTCAAACCAACTTTGATACATTCAATAAGGAGACGCCCATTTTCTAAAGCGGGCCCTACACGACCAATATTATTGCGCAATATTCCGTACTTACAATATTATTGACGGTGAAGGGATGGTATTGATGAGGCACACGTGTTTGGTCTGTACATTTGATATCTTCAATATATTGTGTCATTCTTCAGTATCATCTCTACACCATCAATATTGAGCAATACGAAATATTGCGCAATATTCCGTATTGTACAGTATTATTAACGGTGTAGGGATGGTACTGATCAAGCACACGTGTTTGGCCTATATATTTGATGTCTTCAGTATATTGTGTTATTCTTCAGTGCTATCCCTACACCGTCAATAATATTGTACAATACGGAATATTGCGCAATATTTCGTATTGTACAATATTATTGACGGCATAGGGTTGGTATTAAAGAGGCACAAGTGTGTGGCCTGTACATTTGATGTCCTCAGTATATTGTGTCATTCTTCAATATCCCTACACCGCCAATATCATGCAATACGAAATATTGCGCAATATTCCGTATTGTACAATACTATTGACGGTGTAGGGATGGTATTGGAAAGGCACACGTGTTTGGCCTGTACATTTGTTTTCAATACATTGTATCATTCTTCAATACCATCCCTACACCATCAACATTATGCAATACTGCAGAATATTCCGTATTGTGCAATAATACAGACAGCGTAGGGATGGTATTGAGGAGGCACACGTGTTTGGCCTGTACATTTGATGTCCTCAATATATTGTGTCATTCTTAAATTCCATCTCTACACTGTCAATATTGTGCAATACGGAATGTTGCGCAATATTCCGTATTGTACAATATTATTGACGGTGTAGGGATGGTACTGGAGAGGCACACGTGTTTGGTCTGTACGTTTGATGTTTTCAATATATTGTATAATTTTTCAATACCATCCCTACACCATCAATAATATTGTACAATATGGAATATTGCGCAATATTACTGATCGTGCAGGGCTCACCCACCTGAAGGGGCGGGTGACTTGGGGGCAAGGAGGTTTATTGAATTAGTTCACCCAACATTCTATGAAAATAAAATAGATAAAATAAAACAAACCATAAAATGAAAACAGTATAAAAATGATAAAATAAGAATAACAAAAATAAAATATAAAAGGAAAAAAACAATAAAATGAAATATGAATGAAAATAAAAGATAACCACAAAATGAAAAAGTAAACGAGATAAAGATATAACAAAATATCACAAAATAAAACAGAATAAAACAAATAAAACAACAAAACAAGAAAAATAATAAAAAATACATAAATGAAAAAAAAAAAAAAATCAAACAAACCCGTTGGAGCAAGGCTATCACTGCAGCAGCACCTAGTCGAGGGGGGAGGGGGGAGGGGGAGGGGGTGGCGTACGAAGTCGCATTGGCTGAGCTCCGCCGCCTGAATACAAAGTTGTACAGACCTGGACGAAGCAGCGGTGAATGGCCTCGCACAAGCCTGGCTGGCCTGCTTAGCCTGCCTATCCTGCTTGGCCTGCATAGCCTGGATGGCTTACCTGCTTGGCCTTCCTGGCCTACCTGGCTTGCTTGGCCTGCCTGACTACTTGCATTGCCTACCTGGCCTGCCTAGCCAACTTAGCCTGTTTGACTTGCCTGCTTGGTCTGTATACCCTGCCTAGCTACCTGATCTGCCTAGCCATCTTTGCCTGTATGGCCTGCTTGACTTGCCTACCTGGCCACCTGTTGGCCTACCCGGCCTGCCTGGAGGGTAGAAAGACGAAATGCACACGGATGTACACTGATCAGGAAAATTATTTCCTGAGTTGCTGGTTGAACCAGATGGGGTTTGACAGTGGTCAGGCAAGGTCAGGATAGGTCAGGCTAGGTCAGGCTAGGTTAGGTTAGGTTAAATTAAGTTAGATTCAGGTCCAGTTAACATAATTATTTCAGTTGCTTTCAGAAACGCAAAAGACATTTAACAAGATAGAGAGCTACGAAAATAAACAACAATACAAACAAATAAATTAACGAATTAATAAAAAATAAATAAAAAAGACGGAATTTATCGAATTATTTTGCTTGTGTAAATAACGACTAATTAGTCACGAAAAAAAAAATCCACAGCCAAGTCATATTTGTTTTTTTATTTTACTTATAAATGTCATTTCCAAGAATGGAGAGATTCTTCATCTCTAAAGTGCAACGGAGGAACTCGTAACGTTACGCTACAGCCCGTAACATGACGTCACACCCCATAACACATTCGTAAAATGTCACCGTTACAGATGCAACAAAGATAACAGGCAGCGCAGAAGTCGTGATAACATTTTGCATAAGTCATCATCATCAACAGCAACATCAACAATAACAACAACTACTACTACAACAAACAAATAACACCAATATCAACCGTATAGTTTTTTTTTTTTTTTTTTTTTTTTTTTTTTAAAGCTGAGAAGAGGAGTGGGGGTGAATTCCTTCCGAAGGAGGGATGAAGGTGAGAAAGGGGAAGGAGGGAGAAGGGGGAGGGGGGGAGAAAGGGGAGGGGGAGAGAAGGAGGAGGAGGGTGGTGGTAGAGATCCCAATCTTCAAGATTTGTAGCAACATTCCCAACAATTTACATGAAATCTCTTTCCTTAATGTGTATGTTAACACTCATTTTTTCAGCAAATCAACACTATACTTACCTTAAATTTATTCTTAGTGTTACATAATTTTCACTAAACAAATTCGAAAATTCTTATATTTTATTCATCATCCCTGTCATCACAATAATCATTATTAGCATCATCAACATTATTATCATCAATGGAAGGCATACGCTAGGGCAGTAGTTCTCAAACTTTTTCGTGAGTGATCCTATTTGGAATAGTTCAATCCTTCGCGACCCAGAATAAAGTGAAGAGAAAATGGACAGTGATATATACCCTTTACTTTGGAAAAAAAAATTATGTGTACAGCTTTTCTTTAACAAAACTAAATTAACTTAATCCATGAACAGACATTACATAAGTAATGTGCAGTTAAAAGAAAAATTTAATTAGTCAAGTATTTGAAATACTCTGAAAACGTGAGAATTTTCCGTGTCCCTGCGACCCAACTTTTGGTCGCGACCGACAGTTTGAGACCCAACTTTGGGTCGCGACCCACAGTTTGAGAACCACTGCGCTAGGGGACGCGTTACTCCACTCACACACCGACACCATACCCATGCAGACACCCTTCCCATCCCAGACAGCCCTCAGCAGGATTGGTTGGCTTGCCTCAACCACGAGCTCTGCCGTTGTCCCTTTCGTCTCCTAGGCCGAGGGTTGTGTCTTGCGAGGATGACCCTTGTGATTGAACTGACTTCGGGGGAGGCCCACGCAGACGAAGATGAAGTTAAAGAATTAGGTAAGACACAGGTTATGACTCAACTAACAGTCGTTAGGTTGATACAAACTCATACCAACGATACCCTATATTTCACAAATAAGGCACCTGGTACCAAAGACGTCGAGATACGTTACCAAGTCAGTGTTCAGTGTCCACGCCTCGCAGCAGTACATCAAACAAGACACAGAACACACACGAGCGGTCTGACGATACGGATCTTAGCCTTTCTACCTGAGTTTCGACAAAGTCATATCCACATGCCCAGAGGCATCCAGTAAGCCCCAAAAGGCCTGGAACCTTGTTCTTAGTCCAGGAGATCTGGAACCTGGAAACCAAAAGCTTCCTGGAATGACTCGAGGACCTCCAACGACTCCGGACGGAGTAAATCAACATCGGCAGAGACAAGGTCATTGACCTAAGGTACATTTTGAAGGGAGATCTTAAGCCGTAAGAATGATCATAAATACGACCCCTATGTCTTGATTCTTCAATCACATGCGCATATGCATCATATTCCAATAAAGGGGAAGGCAGGAGGGCTTCAAGATGATTAATAAAAAAAAAGGCACCAATACAAATCTCTCCCTTTCTTCATTTCTTCATAGAAAAAAAAATAATCTTACCACCACGTGACTGTAGGTTAACAACGTCTTCGTGCCACTGACCTTCTTCTCCTTCTCCTCCTCCCCCTGCTCCTCCTCACTCCTTCCCTACCCACACACACGCGCGCGCGCGCACCTCTCTCCGCGGCATTTGCAACCCCTGAGACTTGCTCAGACTGTGGCATTGCCAGGCCCGGCCGCTCGTAACCATGGCAACACACACCTGGCTTTGCCTTACAAGCTCGATAACGCGGGAGGGACAAACATAATGCCCACGTTGGCGGCATGTGCGGCCTGGAGTCTATATCCCTCCGAAAATGTGTATCTGTGTACCGAACTCAAGACCATCTCAGTCAAACATGTGCACCTGTAACCTCACCCAAGTCACATACATTGGCCATCTCAAACATGTGCATCTGTACACCTAAACTAAGTCACAAAAAGACCCATATTTGGGGCTTAGGACTGTATCACATGCTTATGTGTGTAAACTGAGAATTTATACAGAAGTCAAATCCGTATGTGGCAAAAAAAAAATAATAATAAAAAAAAAATACAAAAAAAATCGGTTTATTGATATTTTCTAGCCAAGACTTAGTTACTTCAGCTCTTCTAATATATACTAAGTAATAAATAGTTCCTTACAGCAACACAGAATTGGGCTGGTAAAAGACATTAATTGTCTTAGACAGAACCACCACACAGAAAATACAGATCGCATCTCAACAAAACACTTCACTGTAAGACATGGGCTAAAGATGTGGCCGTTGCCGGTTTCTTAGGGCCGCGGATCTTTTGCAAGAAAGGACAATGGGTTTTGACCATGGATACACGTAGGTTAACTTACTTCCGCAAAGTGTACTACATACCAAAGTATATTCTTTTGATTTCATTAAAATAAAACGGATAGTTCGAGTTACGAAATAATTCGACTAACGAAACACCAGTAATTCGAGTTACGTAAGCCCCATCGCTACCAAAGGTTTACATCACTAAGTACCTTAAACCAGTACAAAAGTGGTTACCCAACACTAACGGTACAGGATACTATAACTAAATGTTAAATGCACATTTGACTTTACGCTAACTCGTCAGAACTCTTACATGTCTGCCTAACAAAGAATCGTATGAAGGGAATTGCACTTACAATACAAATATTCAAGGCAGAATGACACATCGTGTGCAGGCTTGTGTTTACAATATGTAAATTCAGGATAGAGCTTATGTGTGCAGGCCAGCAGCGATGATTACAAAGGTGGAGCATGCCGACAGGAGTCCTTTTGGTCCATAGCTAGGTCGGATGCAAAAAAATATAGTAATAATAAATAAACAAATAAATAAAAATTATAACAATATAAATAATAATAGATAAAATAAATAAATGGTAGACAAAGAATGACGTACCGTGTGCAGGCTTGTGTTTACAATAAGTAAATATAGGATGATATTCAAGATTCCAGACTGACGACATTGACAGATACATAATGAGGTTCCTTGTACAAGCTGTAGTGTTTACAATGTAAATGTAAGATAATACTCAAATGTGCTTTAGCGTCTGCAGTCACAGAATGACGTATCGTGTGCAGACTTGTATTTACAATATAAATAAATAAATAAATATATATATAAATAAATTCAGAATTTCCTACCTTGAGTAGACCTGCACAAATTTCTTCGACTAATCTTCATTTTTTTCTTGCTTACCTGAAAGACAGAAAAAAAAAATTAATAAATAAAATCTTAAATCTTGCGTATCGGTATAATCTTTTGGACATTGTTGATGGAAAAGGCTACCTACATAAAAAAAGAATAATGTCTGAATATTTCTAAATCACAAAAGGAACTTATGTAGAACTGCGTGACTTTGCCTTGTCATTTTAATCTAGTTGTCTTTAAACGGAATCGGCTTAGTCACGCAATACCCCGTCCCTTTCTTAGTTATGAAAAATAAATAAATAAATGAAAATAAGATATACAGAATAAACAAACTTACAAACAAATAAATAAATGGACTGTTCTGGGTAGGTACCACCACGGTTAAATATTAATATTAACGAGCGTGTGTGTGTGTGTGTGTGATTCATAATGGTCTTGGATCACGTGTTGGACTCGTGATCGACAGCTATTTCCCTCCCGGAAGAGAGCTCAGAGCGCATATATGACCGATATATGGGTAATGTTGTGACCTTACACGCACACGCACACACACACCCGACTCCCCACCCATGAAAGTAACGACCCGCAGCGCAGCGCTACTGAAAAATGTTCAACCCTGGGCAGGATTGGAACCAGGACCATCGTAGTGACAGCCGGGAACTCTAACCATTGCGCCACGCTCTCTCTCTCTCTCTCTCTCTCTCTCTCTCTCTCTCTGTGTGTGTGTGTGTGTGTGATTCACCATGGTTCACCATTGTTTTCGATCACGTGTTGGACTCGTGATCGACAGCTATTTCCCTCCCGGAAGAGAGCTCAGACCTCATATATAACCTTTCTATGGATAATGCTGTGACCTTGATGTGTGTGTGTGTGTGTGTGTGTGTGTGTGTGTGTGTGTGTGTGTGTGTGTGTGTGTGTGTGTGTGTGTGTGTGTGTGTACGTGTGTGTGCAGGTGTAGGCGTGTTCGAGTACCCATGGGTGTTTAGTATACAGCATCTTCCGTGAAGAATACTGGTGAAGAAGCAGCGTGGGGGCGAGGCGTGTCAATGAACGCCCCCTGCACCACTACACAAACACGTGACTTTGGTTCTTCCTATATTCAGAAGAGAAAGAGAGAGAGAGAGAGAGAGAGGGAGAGAAAGAGAGAGAGAGAGTGAGAGAAAGAGAGAGAGAGAGTGAGAGAAAGTGAGTGAGAGTGAGAGACACAAAGAAAGGGAGAGAGAAAGGGAGAGAGAGAGAGAGAGAAAGGGAGAGAGAGAGAGAGAGAGAGAGAGAGAGAGAGAGAGAGAGAGAGAGAGAGAGAGAGAGAGAGAGAGAGAGAGAGAGAGAGAGAGAGAGAGAGTATGTGTGGGAGTGCGCGCCTTGACGCAGTGGGGGAATAATTAAAATAGGGACGAGCCATTGTGGATTGGCGTGACCGCGTATGGTGCCGCGTGTCAGTGTAACGTGATGATGGTGTTGGTGGCGGTGGTAGTGGCAGTGGTAGTGGTGATGATGGTGGTGGTGATAGTGGTGATGATGGTGGTGACGGTGGTGGTGATGATAATGATGATGATGATGGTGATGACGATGATGACAATGATGATGATGATGACAATGACGATGATGATGATAACGATGTTGCTGCTGCTGCTGATGATGATAACGATGTTGCTGCTGCTGATGATGATGATGACGATAGCGATGATGATGATGATGTCGGTGGCAATGACCATGCTGCTGCTGATGATGACGATGATGACGATGGTGACAATGATGATGATGATGATGATGATATTGATGATAATAACGACGATGGGAATGACCATACTGCTGCTGATGATGATAATGGTTGATGATGACAATGATAATGGTGGTCATGCTTGTGATGGTGATGTTCGTGGTGAAGAATGATGCGGTGATAAAGATGGTCCTGGTAATGTAAATTCACGTCTAAATTGGTGAAAATGGTGATATACCGACAATGTTGGTGACTGTGGTGCAAGTAGCCTTTGTTGCGGTGTAAACTGAAGATAATAAAAAAGACGCAATACACGATACCAGTGGTGATAATTGACACCGAAGGCGGTGGTGACAGCCACTTGGATGGTGAAAATGAAAGATGGTGGTGCACAGTGACTGAAATCGTAATGGTGATAGTGACCACAACAATGATGGTATTAACACCACGAATGCAAGCAACAGAACACCCTGACAGCAAATATGGTGATAATGATGACATACACGGTTATGGTGACGGCAATAGTGACGTAACACCATTTATGCCACATACGCATACACACCACATATGCGGAGAACATCTTTGCAGGAAATATGGTGATAAAGATGACCTTTCGGTGATGGTGAAGGCAATGGTGATAGGGAGATGGTGAAACTCTGGCGTGTCTGACGAAGGGAAAGGTGTCTTCAGTTCATCAGAGGATGAAGCAACGGATGACGAGGATGAGGATAAGAATGATGAGGTTTTGTGCATGAGGATGATGAGGGTTAGGATGAAGGTGAGGATCAGGATGAGGTTCAGGAGGGAAAAAATCCTCAAGAAAAATGAAGATAAAATTTGGGAGAAACTGGAGGAGAAGGAAGAAGAAAAAAAAAGAAAGAAAGAAGAGGGGAAAGGGGAAAGGGTGAGGGACGAACCAGAAATAGAACGGGAGACAAAGAACGACGGCGACGAGGAGAAGGAAGAGGAGGAGGAGGAGGAGGAGGAGGAGGAGGAAGAAGAGAAAGGGAAAGAAGAGAATGAGGAAGAGGAGGAAGAGGAGGAAGAGGAAGAGGAAGACGAGAAGCAAGAGGAAGAGGAGAAGCAAGAGGAAGAGGAGAAGCAAAAGGAAGAGGAGAAGCAAGAGGAAGAGGAGGAGGAAGAGGAAGAGGAGAAGCAAGAGGAAGAGGAGAAGCAAGAGGAAGAGAAGGAGAATGAGGAGGAGGAAGAGGAAGAGGAAGAGGAGGAGGAGGAAGAGAAGGAGAATGAGGAGGAGGAAGAGGAAGAAGAGAAGGAGAATGAGGAGGAGGAAGAGGAAGAGGAAGAGGAGGAAGAGGAGGAGGAGGAGGAAGAGGAGGAAGAGGAGGAGGAGGAAGAGGAAGAGGAGGAGGAGGAGGAAGAGGAGGAGATTGAGGAGAAAGAAGAAGAGGAGGAAGCGGAGGAAGAGGAGGAAGAGGAGGAAGCGGAGGAAGAGGAGGAAGCGGAGGAAGAGGAGGAAGAGGAGGAAGCGGAGGAAGAGGAGGAAGAGGAGGGAGCGGAGGAAGAGGAGGAAGAGGAGGAAGAGGAGGAAGAGGAGGAAGAGGAGGAAGAGGAGGGAGCGGAGGAAGAGGAGGAAGCGGAGGAAGAGGAGGAAGCGGAGGAAGAGGAAGAAGCAGAGGAAGAGGAGAAGAAAGGTAAGAGATATAGGAGGATGAGAAGAAGGGGTAAAGGAAGAGGAATAAGAGGAATAAGCGGAGGAAGAAGAGGAAGAATGTTACATTAGGGGTGAAAAAGGGCAACAGGAGAGAGAGAGAGAGAGAGAGAGAGAGAGAGAGAGAGAGAGAGAGAGAGAGAGAGAGAGAGAGAGAGAGAGAGAGAGATAAGAGAATGGTGAAGGTGGAGGGGGAAAAGGAGGTGGAGGTGGAGAAAGGACTAGGTGATAGAAGAGACAGGCAAGGAGGTATACAGAGCGGTATAAAACACAACACATACACACACACACACACACACACAGAGAGAGAGAGAGAGAGAGAGATATTTATGCGGACCGTACAGACTCTCCCACGGCTCTGCCGGGTGGACGGGCGGCGGCGGCGGCACACTCATTATCATTACCATTACAATCCTCACCGTCGTTGTCTTCGTTGTCTTCGTTGTTATCACGACTCATCGGCGCCGACGTGACGTCAACAACAGTTTCTCATACGACTTTAGTCTCTTACAACTCTGCAGATGAAGAATCCCAACACTTGAGGGCGGCACGCGCGTACGCATATACTGTACTAT
The DNA here is from genome assembly GCF_046742065.1 of Oratosquilla oratoria. Lineage (NCBI taxonomy): Eukaryota > Metazoa > Arthropoda > Malacostraca > Stomatopoda > Squillidae > Oratosquilla > Oratosquilla oratoria. Next base: position 39,185,260 of record NC_134805.1, on the reverse strand, counting down.
ACATACATACATAATATATATATATATATATATATATATATATATATATATATATATATATATATGTCCGTGTGTGTACGTAATGTCTTACCACCCCTTACCCTCTCGTCGACAAGTTAGTTTCCCATTTCGACCAGTGTCGATGATGATATTCCAATAATAGCGCGGTCGATTGACGTCGTTCTCCCGAGCGGCCGGCCGGTCGTCGACGCGACTCGGTAGCCGGGAGGGGGTCAAGGGACTTTCGTGATGGCCGAAGTGATACAATCACAGTTTATCATAATTACTGGGAGTCTCTGCCTGTCCGGCCACCGGTGACGAATATCACAAAGAAAGAAAGGGAAATGAGGATGGTGTGGCTCGATGTGAATATTACCCATACGAGGAAACTACGTCACTACGTCATAAGGCGCTCGGTACCTGCGGCCGAAGCCGCCGTCTTTGCCCCATTATACGATTTAGTGACTTGGAGTAGGTAACCAACAGTCAATGCTGAGAATCGGAGAGAAGTGCGGGACTCGAACCCACGATTAAGAAGATGTGAGATTAGCACGTTTCTGATTACGTCATCGGAAGAAATTAGTCTTAACATATGGTGGATAACAAGAAAAAAAAAAGAATTCTGGTTCAACGGACACTACTACTCTAAGGACCAAGCCACTTAAGGAATCCACAATTCCTCCACATATTGTAGGACTACTGGTTCTACTATTAGCTCTACGGCTATTAGCTTGTTATTATTACTACTGCTACTCCTGTAACACAACAATATTCATTCTTGTAGATATGGGTGCAAAAAACACAAGGTCTGCCTTCCATACATAGTTCAACGGTCCTAGAACTACTACTACTATTATCATTACTACTGCTGCTGCTATTACTATTACTACTACTATCATTGCCACAGCCACTGTTACTATTACACAACTGCTATCACTATTACTACTGCTACTGTACAACTACTACTATTACCATTACTACTGCTGCTGCTACTATTACTACTATCATTGCCACAACCACTGTTACTACTACTACTATTACACAACTGCTATCACTATTACTACTGCTACTGTACTACTACTACTATTACCATTACTGCTGCTGTTACTGTTACTATTACTACTACTACCATTACCACAACCACTGTTACTACTATTACACAACTGTTATCACTATCATTATTACTATCACTTAACTACTGCTACTGTACTACTACAACTACTACTACTACTACTACTACTACTGTTAGATCGTTTATTTCGTTTCACTTCTCCCCCTTGGTTCCTCCTTAAACCCCTCCTATTCCACCTTAATCCCTTCACACGGCGTCGTTTTGTTCTGACTGAGGAAAAGTAATTTTATTCCTTCCAAAGGACGGATCCCTGAGAGAAAGTTGTTTTCAACGACCAATACCCCATTCAGGCTGAAGTTCATGTCCTCAAATATATCAGAAATGGTCTGTTTCTTGGCTAGAATAGAATCTACCAAGAACGTCACTGCACTGAAAGGATTGATGCCTCAATCTAGGAGCGATATAACCCTTAAGGAAAGAAACGCTGGTTACATGCGACGAGGTGCACATGTTTTGAGTCATTACAACAGCAGCTCGCCGTACTATACACGCCATAACACACAAACACACACACACACACATACATTTTGTATTTCGTTATCATTATGATCATTGTCTATAACGATGTTTACTTGTCGAATCGGAACGTTTCGTTGTCGAGCCGGTCGCGTGAGAAGTGATGGGATGGGGCCGCAAAAAAGGGGGCAACATGACTCTGGTATGGAGGGGAGGGGGAGGAGGGGAAGGAGGAGGAGGAGGAGGAGGAGGAGTAGGAGGAGAGAAGAGGGTGGTGGAGGAGGAGGAGAGGGGTGGAGGAACAGGAAAGGGTGATGGTAGAGGAGAAGGGGTGTGGAGGTGGGAAATTAGGAGGAGGAAGAGGAGGAAGAATACGAGGGAGAGGAGGAAAAGAAGGAGGTAGAGGAAGAAAGATGGAGGAGGGGAAGGAGTGTGGAAGTGGGATAGGAGGAAGAATACGAGGGGGAGGAGGAAAAGAAGGAAGAAGAAGAAGAGATATGGAGGAGGGGAAGGAGGAGGAAGAGGAAGAAGAGAAGGAAGTGGAGGAGGAAAGGGTGATGGAGGAGGATGGAAAAGGTGTGTGGGGGTGGGTACAGAGGAGGAGGAGGTGGGAACGGAGGAGGAGGAGGTGGGGACGGAGGAGGAGGAGGTGGGGACGGAGGAGGTGGGGACGGAGGAGGTGGGGAAGGAGGAGGTGGGGACGGAGGAGGTGAGGACGGAGGAGGTGGGGAAGGAGGAAGTGGGGACGGAGGAAGAGGAAAGGAAGGGGCAGAGGGAGGGGGAGGACGAGGGGTAGGGGAAGGGGTGTAGAGGTGGGTAAGGAGGTGGGAAAGGAGGGGGAGATGGGGAAGAAGGAGGTGGGAAAGGAGGGGAAGATGGGGAAGGAGGAGGAGGAGGTAGTGATGAAAGAGGAAAGGGAGAAAGAAAAGGAGAACGGCGTAGAGGAGAAACAAGAGGAGGAGGAGGAAGCAGAGGAGGAGTAGGCAGAGGAGGAAGCAGAAGAGGAGGAGGAGGCGGCAGAGGAGGTGGAGGAAGAGGAGTAGGATGGTGGTGGTCAAGGTGAAGAAACAAAATTTCTTTTCGGGCTCCCTCAAGACGCCGGCCACTGGGCCCTGAACCGAGTTTATGGCCCTTGCAAGGCCCTCCAACCCTGAAACCCCAAATGCGTCCCCGTTGGGCTTCGATCTCGCCTTGTATTCCCATAGATACGGGTTCGATCCTCAACGGCTTCCAGCGACTCCCACTTGGATTTGATCACAGGTCGTGTGGCTCCGTGTAATGTTTGTGTTTATGTAAAGAAGAAATGACGATGAAGCTGTGGGGTCCTATGCTGTGTTGTTCTGCTCTGACGCTGTGGTCCTTTGCGTTGTTATACTGCGGAGCTGAGGTGGCGTGTTGTGTTAGTGCGCTGTGTCATGTTGAAGCATTTCATTCCTGTGCTGTGGCGGTCTGTTGCTGTGCTGAGGTGCTGTGTTATCTGGTACGCTTTTACGTTTGTATGCTGTGTTTCCGTACTGTGTACCGTAGCACAAGAACGGTGCTGCGGCAATACGCTGCTGCTGCGTTGCGGCGCTGTGTTGTGCTGCGGTCGCGGTCACTGTCCTGCGGCATGTCGCGCGGGCGGAGACCTGCCAGGGATCGAACGCGGTTGGCAAGACCTTCACACAGGCCAAAAAAACCGACGACTTTTCCCGCCGACATGATGACTATATCTTCGGACCAGACATTTTCCCTAAATCAAGTGAATTCTTTTCATGTGTCGGGGGGTACTTTATCTGAAAGGTCCAGTGCTTCTTTCCTTGTGGACAAAATTACATCAAAGAGGTGGTCATCCTCTATCCACAATATGGATGTGAAGGAGTAATAGATATTAAAATAACTAACAATAATAATAATGACCGCAATAATGATAATATTGATAATGATAGTAATAATAATAATAGTAATGATAATAAATGGTAATAATGATAATAATGCTTAATGATAATAATAATGATAATGATGAAAATAATGATAAAGAAAATAATAATAATATTGATAATGATGATTATAATAATAGTAATGATGATAAATGGTAATAATGATAATGCTTAATGATAATAATAATAACAATGATGAAAATGATAATGATAATAATAATATAAATAATGATAATAATAATAAATAAATAGAAATCTACAGGAGACTAGTTTTCAATAATAATAACAGAATACTGTCGTAGGGATCCCTGTATTTCGTAAATATATAAATGCGTAAAACTTAGGCCTACAGTACCCTGTACGGGGGGGGAAATGTTGTCGATAAATGTCGACGATTTTCTGCCTGTATGATAGGCTTAAGGTGGCGGCACACTACGCCAACATGCTATTTGCTTTTGCTATTTCGTTTGGGTATAAACGACTTCGGTTACGATCTTTTGTTTTTCAAATTTCCAAGATGTCAAATTATTCTTGCGTCATATCATAATAAGAAGCTGAACGACGAACTAAGAGAATTTAAACCTAGAATACGAATATTAGACACATTGTTGACACATCTTACGGAAATCTAGAATATTGTAACCAAAGCCGTTTCCATTCAAACGAAGTATCAAAAGAAGGTAGCATGCTAGCGAGCAATGCCTAGTGTGCTGCCATCTTTAATTAACCAGTGGAACTAACATTCCATGCTGGGCTTCTTGTGATCACAGCCCCCCGCCACAGCCCCGCCACAGCCCCCGACCGGACGCTGTGTATTTTCATACTCAGGCGACCATTGCACCGTAGCCGTTCGTGTGAACAGTGGAACTGACTTGCGAATATCTTCATCTGTAGTGAGTTTAGGTCCGTTCATATTTGAACCTAGGGGAGACGGGTTCCCCTAATAATGATGAACAGTTTGATATTTTATTTCCCAATTTATTTTTGTAATAATCATTATTATCATTATTATTACTATTATTATTGTTATTATTAATTTTGTCCGTGTCCTTGCATGTACCCCGCTAATATTTCTAATAGAATACTTGAGGTAATTTCTGTTTTATTACTCAACTTTTCCCATTTTAAAGAACAAACGATAATTTGCTGTCTCTCCCATGGGGAACTATTCTAGAAGGCGCAAAGATTATATATATAAAGATTATATATATATATATATATATATATATTTATATATATATATATACGTATATATATGTATATATACACACACACTTTTTTTTTTTTTTTTTTAACTTAAGTTTTTTTCAGGTAAATTACGAACCCACAATCTCTAGGATGTGAGTTGAGCACTTTAACCACCGGCCCACCTCTCTACAACGACCACGAAAGTGCACGACCCTCCTGGCAACCCGCTAATTGCGATTTACCGCCGGCCCTCATTTGCCGGCGTCGCAATTTGCCACAAATGTCACCCTTCCCACTGCCTCCGCATTTACTTGACTGAGCAAATTTCTTCTGTCGACGCTCTTTGCTAAGCTTGCACTGGGCGCCGCCAGGCGATTTTATTCAGTTTCTACATATACACGGGGCAAGTTAAGAGCCAAGTGTGCAAGTTACTTGCCGTTTTTAAACATCTGTTTGACAAAGAAACTGGGCAGGTTGCCCATTTTTTTTGTCAAGTAGATGTTCACAAACGGCAAGTAACTTGCACGCATGGCTTGCCTCTCAACTTGCCTCGTGTAAATGAGGCTTCAGCCTCGGTGTCTGCTCCCCTCAGATGAATAAAATCGTCTGCCGTCAGATGGGGTTTGGGAGCTGGAGATTGGAGATTCGGGATTGGAGGTTAGGAACTGGATGTTGGATAATGGATACTGAATGTTGGATATTGGAGGTTGGGGAGTTGAGGTTGGATATTGGGGCTGGAGGTTGGGGATTGGAGAATGAAGGTTGAATGTTGGGGATTGGAGGTTGGAGATTGGAGGTTGGAGGTTGAGGAAAGGGTCCGGACTTCTCCGATGTTTCTCCGGAACAAAAAATCGCCTCTGAAGGTCAATCGTGCCATCTGTCACTGTTCGTTCACCCTCTTCCCCTCCCCTCCCTTCCCCTTCCCTTATCCAGCCTCTACCCTACCTCCTGCCTTCTCCCTTTCCTCCCTCTCCCTCCCCACCACTACGACCACTCGGTCGTCAACGAGCTTGAGGATAAAAAAAAAAAAAAAAAAAAAAAAAAAAATATATATATATATATATAAAATAATAATAATAATAATAAAATAAAATCATCACCATATATTCTAGGGAGTCTTTTAGATAAACCTAGTCTTTTACTAAAACCACAGACGAGTTTACTGTCTATAGCAAACAGGAAATGACAACATATCATTACCGTATATACACATGAACCATGTAAGGGCTCATAATCACAGTCCTTTGCTCCCATGTCAAACCACAACGATGACGTCACAAGTGACGTCACAACAACAACAACCGCACAGCTGACAAACAGGTGCGCTCGTCCACATTACAACAGTGTACATTAAGGCTATACAATTGATGTACATGTACTGTGACAAATATCAGTACCTAACCCCACCATATATCAAACTAAATAAACGTACTATTTATGGTAGATTATTTATTATATTCCTGTAGACAATATTTCTCGTAATAATAGAATTTATCATTTGTAAACAAACATGCTTTATTCCAAACGACAATGAGACAGTTATTTGTAGTTTTGGGTCAGTTCTGAATGTCCTTGATAGTACAGTCATTCACATTTTTTTTTTTTTTTTTTTTTTTTTACATAGGAGTTCCCTTTGTCAACTCCAGTCTTTCTGGACTACGAGTTTGGTTACAGCACTGAGGCAATGACCCAAACATTCGGGAAAAAAAAAATTGTGATCAGGATGTAAACAAATCAGTACACAGAGAATCAACTCGTCGTCTAGAAAGGATGGACCTTTCAATAACATGTACACAAACACAGGCATACGAAAAAAAAAAAAAAAAGAAAAAAAAAAAAATCTGACTTCTGTTATGTCACTGAGGTAACTCATTTTTCAATAACTGTTTTACACAATAACAGTTCTTTCCAATATTCTTTTCTTTTTACCAAGAACAACAACACATAACAAAATGCTCGCACAAGTTAAATCTCTGTTTATCGTTAAAACGACTACAACAGTTATTAATGTCGATCCACAACCCTTAATTTAGTGGTTATCTCTGAGATAACTAGTAATTAAAAGACGGTTGTGGTAATCTAGGAGGACCGGCTAACTTGCTTCAAAAAAGAGCCGACATACGGTCACTGGCTGCGCGCGCTTAAAACCAGCTGGGTCATTAAGGATGAAATTCGGCACCCAAAGTCAAGGAAATCTTCTTTAATGCCTTCTTTTTTTCAGATAACGAAAAATATTCAGAAACCATGAAGACTCCTGGCTATGTCTGTCGCAAAGAGATCCGTCGTCTAACATCTAACATCTAGAAGTCCCGCTAAATGACAGGCTTACGAAAAAATCTAATATCTAACAAAATTATCAAATAAAAATCTAACATCTAACAAAATACTACAATAAAATAGAAATCTAACGTCTAACAAAATTATCAAATAAAAATCTAACATCTAACAAAATATTAAAATAGAATAGAAATCTAACATCTAACAAAATGATAAAATAGAAATCTAACATCTAACAATAATAAAACAAAATAGAAACCTAACATCTAATGTCTATCGTCTACAAGTCTTTAGTGGGACAGGCTTAGTAAAACAAGAGAATAATAAAAAAAAAAAGATTAAAACAAGATCAAATGAAGTGAACAGAATAATATTAAGTAATAAAAATATAAGAAAAAACAAAATAATATAACAAATACAACAAAACCAAATATAGAATAAACTAAACTTAAATCACATCAAACCAAATAAAATAAAAAATAAATAAGAAATTAATAACAATAATAACAATAACAATAAATTTAAATATAGTGGATTGGGGTTGACCACGATTTGGATTCCGCGAGTACCCTGCTACCCGGTGGCAATGCTCGAGTACTGCGCGCAGGCGGACACGTGACGTCACAGCCTCGGAAAAAAAGAGTGGGTGGGGGAGGGGGAGGGGGAGGAAAGCTTTGGTGACGTCATTTCTAAGGACGGATTACAGGACATATATATTGGTGTGCGTGTGTAATTCACCATTGTCTTCGATCAGTGTTGGACTCGTGATCGACAGCTATTACCCTCCCGGATGAGAACCAAGATATCATATATGGCCCGATCTATGGCTAATTCTAGGACCTTACACACACACACACACACACACAACTCATTGCCACCCGAGTTGGAGTGCAGGCTAACAGTGCAGCGATGCTGAAATTATTT
>NC_134805.1:39157364-39169864 GCF_046742065.1 Oratosquilla oratoria | reverse complement strand
CCACTGGGGTGGACTCGAACCCTCGACCTTGACGACATAGGGTTGACAGCTGCCATACTTCGCCGGCCCCTCTGGCAACCTTCGGAGGAGGACGGAGAGAGAGAGAGAGAGAGAGAGAGAGAGAGAGAGAGAGAGAGAGAGAGAGAGAGAGAGAGAGAGAGAGAGAGAAGGAGAGAAAGAGAAAGAGAGAAGGAGATAGAGTGAGATAAGAGATATATAGAAAGATACTGGGAGATAGAGAGAGATGGAAGAGGGGAGAGAGACAAAGAGAAAAAGAGAGACAGAGAGAGATGAAGCAAGGATGATCAGATAAAGGTCAGCCCCCAGAATGCGGTGGTGGTGGGGGGAGGGGGGAGGGGCACAGAGACAGGGGGATCAGCGAAGTGAACGGAGGGGGGGAGGGGGAGAGAGAGAGGTGGGAGAGGGAGGTCGGGGGGGAGGGAGAGGGGGGATACAATCACCAGCAAATCGAACGTGTTATTATTCTTGTATAAGACGAGCATAGGGGAGAGCCTTGGGAGCGCTAAGGGACGCGTATATACACGAACAACACTGACGAGGGGAAGAGAGAGGGGAAGGGAGAGGGGAAGGGAAGGGGGACAGGAGAGGGGAGAGAAGGGGAAAGGAAAAGAGAGGAACGAAGAGGTCGGGGAATAGGAGGGGAGAAGAAAGGGGAGAGGAGGTGTTAGGAAAAGAGAGGAAGGTAGAGAGGAAGGGGGAAGGAGAGGGAAGGGGAAGGGAAGAAAGGGTTAGGGAAGGGAGAGGGAAAGGCAGGGAATGCGAGGGGAGATAATGGGAGGGAAGGGAAGGAAGAGGAGGAGATAGAAAAAGAGAAGAAATGTTGAAGAGGCGGAAAGGGGAGGTAGAGGAGGAAGGGAGGGTGGAGGGGGAAGGGAGGAGGAAGGAAGGGGGTTGGAGAAGGGGAGAGGAGCGGGGAAGGAGGCACAGTGCCAGCCACTCCACTGCCACGTACCGTCCTCTCTTTCTCTCTCTCTCTCTCTCCCTCTCTTTCTCGGCCTTGAACTTGTGCGAATACCTGAGCTCGTCTTCCATGCAACTTGATGTCGCAGGTAAGGCTCGTCTTCACCTAACTCTTCCTCCTCCTCCTCCTCTTCCATCCTCCTCCTCCTATTCCATCCTGCTACTCATCCTATTCCCTCCTCCTCCTCCTCCTTTTCCTCTTCCCGCCTCCTCCTCTCCTTTTTAACGTGAACCTTCTGCCACACCTTTCCCTTTCACCTTAACGTAATGACCTTTTTAAAGGACCAGTTAAAGTCACCTTAAAATCCATACTTGAGGTAACACACACAACCCATACTTGAGGTCACACACACACACACACACACACACACACACACACACACACACACACGTACACATACATGCACACACATACATACACGCGCGAGCGGCCGGCTTACCTTTGTTGTAATTAGCGTCGTGGGCTCGCGACGACGCAGGCCACAGATCGATCCCCGCTCAGGGCATGAAAGATTCACTATCCCTGCAATCCGTTAATGTTCACCTTAAGCAAAGGGATGGTGTGTGTGTGTGTGTGTATGTGTGTGTGTGTGTGTGTGTGTGTGTGTGTGTGTGTGTGTGTATGTGTGCATGCGTGTGTATGTGTATGTGTGTGTATGTGTGTGTAAGGTCACAACGTTGCCCAATGCCCGGTCCATATTGCTATTCAAACAGAATTATGTAATCTACACCTCTGACAAAAAACGCGAGTAAACGTTCCGAATCCACAAAGAACCTCCAATAGGGTCTACGTCTAGGCTAGAAGCACTGGTAAAGTGCAATCCATAACAACCAACCGTGCAGGCATCTGAACCCCGATTTTTTTTTTTTTTTTTTACCGGCGGAGCTCAGTAGAATTGATGTGGATAGTGTCTCTCATTCTGAAGTGGAAAGTCCGGGTAAAGCCATGGTTAGCATCGAGGGTTGCACATACTACCGGTTGAGCCACAGGTACGTAAGGTTAAGGGTAGGTCAAAGGTGTGTCAAATTTTCAGTGTAAGGTCCACATTTAGATAATCACAAACTTATACGGCCGCGTAGTATATAAGTAAAATTATTAACATTTAGAATAATCTAAAATAAAAATGATTTATCTGAAAAACAAAATAATTCAGTTTAAAGAAAAAATATATAACTTTTATGATTTAATCTTGGGTGTGCTGAAATCAATTATAGGGGTTCTTGGGAAGTGATGCACACAAGGATCACATTGATATATGTATCATTGATTACCTAGTTGTGCATATTTGACTTTTTCCATGCTATTTTATTTTTCTAAGGTGTTCTTATTTCTTCTACAAACATTAGTGTCAATTTGTTTCAGTTCTAAGGAATCAAGAAGTAAATCATCAAGCAGTACACTACACGTTCTTTTATCCTTCTAATAACAAAATAGGGGTGCTGGACTCTTAGACATGACAACAGCGGGTGCTATGGTCGGAAAAGGTTGGGAAACGCTGGTGAAGGCATAGCTGGACCCTACACCTCCCTGTGTGGGCGCTACCCCGGCTGACGGGCGTGCTGATGGGCGTGCTGATGGGCGTGCTGGAAGTACATCTTGGGCTTTGTCATTCCACATAACAAAAGTGGTTAACGAATGGAACAGACTTACTGTGGTATTCTTGAAAAATATTTCCTTATATAAATCTTATATAAATCCTTGGAAGGGAAAGATTTATATAAGGAAAGAATTTGTTTTTAAGAATACCACCGTAAGAATCTTACGTGTTATTCTTAAAAAAAAAGTCTTTCCTAATATAAATCTTTCCCTTCCAAGAATCTATATAAGAATTATATAAGCAAAGATATACCACCGTTAGTAACCATGTACTCAGCGCTGAAACAATTGATTGTTTTAAGAGAGGGTTTATGAATGGGACATGGAACTGCCTATTGTAGGCCTTACGGTCTCTTGCAGTCTCCTCAATTCTTATGTTCCTTGTTCCTCCGCTAATGTGATCTTTAAATAGTTCATTTTAATTAACACCAGACGATTCAATTCAGCTATACGAAGAACACCGCCACACACAAGTCGTCCACTTGTATCGAATATTTATGCATTTTTCTTTCCAAACCGGCATGTAACCTTGGCCCCTTGTGCTGCGACGTTAGCAAGGCAGTTCTTCCTTTGAAGAAACGCTATGCCTTGCCTCGACAAGCACGTGAAAAGAAATTAAATAAAAAATAAACAAACAAAAAATAGAATAAAATGAAAAGGCGAGAGAGAGAGAGAGAGAGAGAGAGAGAGAGAGAGAGAGAGAATAGAAATTTCTGCTTCAGCACTGCCTGAAACAGCCAAGCAAGCAAGCGCTTGTTCATGAAAGGTCGGGTCAGGTCGTAAATATTTGTTTTGCTGAGTAAATTACAATATTTCTCCATTGTCTTGCACCTAGGACGTATGTCTAATTTTTCATCATCAATAATGACAGTAATAATAATACCACGATCATATAAAAACTTGGCAACAACATTGATAATAATGACGATGATGATGATGATAACAGTTAATGATAATAATTAATGATAGTAATAATGATAACAATTAATAATAATAATGATGACAAGCAATGATGATGATGATGATGATAAATAATAATAATAATAATAACAACAATGATAATAATAATAACAATAATGATGATAATAATAATGATATATAATGATAAAATTATCTGCAAGGGGACTTTATACAAACCCCAATGTGCACCACGGAATTGAACACATGTAAAACCAAAACCCAGCCTGAACAATCCAAAACCATTTCTAGAAAAAAATATTTACTGAAAATCATCATTATTTGAAAACTGGAAGATAATGTCGTGGTATGACTACTTCAACCGTTTCCACGAATCGGTGCCGAGTTGAAAATTTATACATTTTACATAATGGATAAGTTCAGAAGTTCAATCTCTGATTGGTAAAAGAAATGACGTGAAAAAATGCTGAACGTCTTCATTTTTCACGAGCAATTTCAAGAGAGAAAGAGAGAGAGAAAAAGCGAGAGAGAGAGAGAGAGAGAGAGAGAGAGAGAGAGAGAGAGAGAGAGAGAGAGAGAGAGAGAGAGAGAGAGAGAGAGAGAGAGGTAGAGAAAGTTCGATGCCGTTACAATAACTTGATATACCACCGTGGTTGCCCGCAATTCAATCGCACTCCCCGTGACGTCACAAGCACGCGTGCGCGCTGGCGTGTGCGCGTGGGAGAACCTAACCCGAACCGACACACACACAAACACATACACAGACACAGACACACATACAGACGCACGTTTACACGCACACAAATACACAGACGAACAGACGAACGTACACACACACACACACAAACACACATACAGAGACGCATATATAGACACACAGACGCGCGCGCGAGCACACACACACACACAAACACACACACACACACACACACACACACACACACACACACACACACAACATGGCGTTCTTGTGAGGCCCAACCGCGGAGTCCCACGGGGTCGTCCACCGCCACCCAGGTCGTCCGCCGACCCCCGGGTCAACTGGGTCGTTACGCCCTCTGTGGGGAACCTAAAGTTACTTTCCGACTTCGGCCTTTTTCGAACTCTTTCCACCAAAGTCGAGGAAAACGCCTTTGGTGTCAACGGCTATGGTACACAAGCCGCAACACTCTTTAGCGTGTTACCTACATGATGAGTAAACAAATACATAATAAAAAAAGTAAACACATATACAGTATAAATAAATTAATTAATTAATGAAAATACATGAATAAATATTAACAGATAAGTAAACAGATAAATAATAGTAATACATCACATTATTGTAAATTAATGTGGTCCAAAGACATAAAGTAGGCTAACCTTGGTTTGACAAAATGGTAAATATTTAAATAAACAAATTATATTTTAATACACATAGATATGTAGATAATAAAACTAAACGAATAAACAAACAAATCAAAACACAAAAACAAAAAGTACACAAATAGATAAGTGAATAAATAGATTCTAATAAACAAATAAATATAGGTCTGTTGTTAGCCGCTAACAACCACAAACCACTGACGCATGCCAATCAACCCCCACCACACCCGCTAACCTCCGAATCCCCAAAACACTAAGCCCCCAATCCCCCACCCCACCTGCTAATCACTCAATCCCCTTAACCCACTGCCTAACACCCCAATCCCCCCCACACTAATCTCTCCCGATCCCCCCATCCCACCTGCTAACCCCCCAATCCCCCTAACCCATTGGCTAACACCCCAATCCCCCCACTCCACCTGCTAACCCCCAATCCCCCACCCCCACCCACTAACCCCCCCGATCCCCACCCCCACCCACTACCCCCCCGATCCCCACCCGCCCCCGGAACCTCAGACGCTGAAGCCCTCAAGACCCTTTCGACCTATGATCCTCTCTTGGAAGTAATTACACATAACTACCTTCGTCGGCAATGGCCCCTGAGTGCCGTGGCCCTTCGAGTGTGATGACCTGGCGCCGGGCGGGTCCCTTCGTCAGGAGGCGGCGACGCGGCCGGCGGGACCCGCGGCGGGTCTCCCTCCGCCCCCACTTCGCTAGCGCTGCCACCGGTCAAGAGTCACCACCCAGGAGGCCCGGAGTGGGGAACAGAGCAGGTCGAAAAAGGAAGAGGCGAAGGAAGAGGCGGAGGAAAAGGAGGAGGAAGAGGAGGAGGAGGAGGAGGAGCAAGAAAAGGCGGAGAAAGAAGACGAGCAGGAGGAAGAGAAAGATGGCGAGGAGGAAGAGGAGGAAGGGAAGAAAAGATGAAGGGGCGATGGACAGACAGACAGACAGAGAGCGTGAGGAGAGAGAGAGAGAGAGAGAGAGAGAGAGAGAGAGAGAGAGAGAGAGAGAGAGAGAGAGAGAGAGAGAGAGAGAGAAAGAGAGAAATTGTATATTTTTAGACAAATATATAAATATTTTCTTGTGGGAAGGGAAAATGATGATCCTCCTAGTCTCCGTCGGGGGAGGGGAGGAGGGGGAGGGGAAGGACGGGGGTCATGGAAGAACTACAACTTCGTGTGAATCCCCCCTCCCACCCCCCACCCCCATCCTCAACAGCAAAACAAGATCGAAGCGGAAGGCGGTATTAGTGGCTTTGCGAATGCATTCCACCAGCATAGACAAAGGTCGACATTTTATTTTTCTCTTTCAAAAGACAATTGATGCGTTAAGATTGGCAACCAAGCGGATAACGGTTTCAACGGTCCTCTGACATTTGAAATTCGAAAAAAAAAATCTCCTCACCTACGCCACCGAGCAATCACTATCTTCCAGAAAGACCTGAATTGGTTCAGGTCCTCCAAGAGTTCCTGCAGTTGAGCCCTTCGGCAATAGGTATAACGACACCTGAGGTGTAACGACACCTGAGGTGTGACGACACCCAAGGTTCAGCCACTTGAAGGTCAACCTTAAAGGTTCAGACACACCACGTTAGCGTTACACCAACCCCTTCGTTAGCAACACCAATACAATTTCATTCAGGACAAGCTTCGACCCGTCAGGTTCTTAACAAAATCTGTGGTCCTCAAATGTAGTCTTTGGATCAATTAGGGTCCAATGGGCCACTAATGGACCACAAACCGAAAATTAGTGAAAAAAAATTAATTAATTAATTAGTCAAGCAATAATAAGAAAAATGGACTCCTAACGATTCCTATTTCAGTACTGAAGTAGTCTCTATAAGCATGGGAGATAGGAGAAAACCTTTAGCTTCCTTTCACACGTATTGATTTTTCACTACCGATATCACCACCACAACCACCAACAATGCCACTACCACTAACACCACCACAGCCTCCACCACCACTATCACTGAAAGCTATTGCGGCTTTTCCTAAACTCCTTTTCTATCCTAGTTGGCGACACTAACCCTCACCCATCAAAATCTAGTGTCTCCTAAAACTAAACATGTATCTGACGCCAGACGATTTCATTCAGCTTATCGGTGTCAAATTTATCCTAATGATTCTCTATAAGATTTTTTTTTTCTTTTTTTCAGTGAATTATAAACTGACCCATTAATTTGGGAAGGAGTCATTTTTATTTATTATTTCTTAAGTTTGTTATTTGGGTGAAATTTTGAACATTTCTTATAGGGCACGGACTTTTGGTCATGACAAAGGTGTCAAAAAGTCCTCTATAGTATGGACGGACTCAATGATGAGATCTCCTGATCTCCATTCAACAGAAACCCGATGAGTCATCCTTTGGAAGATGAGTATCACTCACCCGTACGTGCTTCAGGTCTCTATGTCAATCTTCCTCGAGACTCAAGGTTCATTTTTACAAGTGTTTGAATCCTACACGAGAGTTGACACCTTCAGGTGGTGGACAGACTTGAGTATCATAGACCAAAAGGTCTCCTGTTGACATGCTCTTCCTTTGTAATCCTTTGTATCCTTTATAATGATCTTAATGAGTACTATCAAATGTATTTCTATAGAAATGAAAATCTCTGTAGGGTCACCCATATCGAACAGGTTTTGTACAAAAGATGAGACAAAGTGCAGCTTGGATATGCAAGACGTCGAAACTCGTCAAGTCAACCAGGAATAACTGTTGATTGATTCCTTTATACTTATTCTTAATTTATCAAGTGGAGATGAAAAGACTGGAAACAGGAAGTCTATATATTTGGACTGCTAAATGAAGCCCTCTTCAGTGGTAAAAAATGAGAGGGGGTGTATGTCATATTTATATCGCACTCTTTTACTGAAGAGGACTGTAGTTAGCGGTCGAAATACATTGATTTCCTGTTTCCAGTCTTGCCTTCTGTTCCGATCAGTGGCGGATTCAGGGGGGGGGGGCTGAAGCCCATCCCCCAAATTTGTTCTTTAATAACCTCATTAAAGAGGTCGAGAAACCTACCGCGTGTACACCGATACATGTTAGAAAGCAGTATTACAGTGGCTGAAGTATATTCAACATATTATTGATGTTGATGATATAAGGTTTAACGTCACAAACTCCTCCTACCGGAAGGTTAGGACGATGCCCCTAACAGAGGGCTTTGTAGCGTGGAATTTAATGAGCCATGCCCTTGGTTTAACTTCGCCGGTGGCAGAATTCGAACCGCCATCCCATCAACCTTCGCCGCAAGTAACGACGCCCTAACCCGCTCAGCCAGCGAGCTTCCATCATTGAGGGTAAATCATGAAAATGTAAGATTAAGTATTACTTTTGCCCAATATTCTGAAAAAAGAACTAAAAAGAGAACATATACTTCAGTTTATATTCAAAATCATCGTATTCGTGCTAGAGTACATTTCTTTAAAAGAGTCATTTATATTTACAAAATTCAGGTTAACCCCCTCCCCCCCAATTTTGATCCTGGATCCGCCACTGGCCCCGACTGTGGTGTTATTTGTGATTTACTACATCTATTGCATGTGTGTTACTACATTTTCCATCAGTTGCAAAGAGGACTTTATCCAGCCAAATATTGCAAGAATACAAAGAGTACTCACTTCACTCCCCGTCTATCTCTTACGCTTAATAAAATCGTCTGGGGCAGCAAGGAATTATTTTGGGTTGTGTGACCGAAATTTATATCGCCTTGTGCTCTTCCGTATGTTATCTATAAATAAAAAAGGCGTGGATGAATGGGAAAATTAAAGAACAAAACTTAAAGAAAATGTCCTCTTTCTTCTGAACCAAATAATGGAATGCTAGAGATTCTTTCGAGGCAAATGACAATTTCAAAAGCCCGGACATGAAGGGCAAAAGTAGCAGCATTGGGGGTAACAATGGCCATTGTCTTTGTTATATACTTAATCATGACAGACACGGAAATATTACCACTAATTTCTATGTGTTTTGTATAATTCCTCCCTTTATTTTATTGATGAACATGATTAGGAATATATAACAAAGACAACGGCCAGTTTTACCCCATATACGTATGTATGTATTACGGTATGTAGCACCCTAGCGTCTCTGCACCCAAAGACAAAGCCCAACTCATCACAGGTAGGAGGGGCATTTAATCTACAGCATTTCCCGAAGCGGAACTGACAAATTGGTGGCCCACGAAGCCTTGATCAAGTCCACAGACAAGTGGTTCAAATGGCTTGATCCAGCATACGGTGCAGAGCGGGGAACCACAAAGACGAAGCAGAGCCGCGTGACCCGAGACACGATGTGCGCAGTGACCTGCGCGCGGACGACGGCATGGCCCCTGCACGCACCTGCGCAGCTGTAGGCTTCTTGTGCATCTGTCGAAGTCTACAGAAGAAGTAGACTTCACATACAAATGTTTTGGTTGACTGGGTAGATCTACAAGAGGGTCACATTTAACCAAAGATTACTTACACTAAGACTGGGGAGCATATGCCCATATTTATATTTACTCGTCCGGTCTTTTGATTATGCTGACATGTACAAGCTGCCTATGACCATGTACAGGGTAGGCATGCATAGAGAGAACCTCTTTATGGTAATGCTTCAGATGCCGAAGTCCGCAGGAAGCATCATTATGTCCGAGTCACCAACTAAATAAAATCACCTGCGAGTACACAAGATCGGGTCGCGTGGTACCCCATGTCGAACTCATGAACAAATGGTCGTGAGTTCGATTCCCGGGACCAGCTGCGGGCTATGTCGCGTTGATTCCCGTAAGCCCTTGCCTGACGAGGAGGCGACCCAACCCCCGGCATAAAAAAAAAAAAAAAAAAAAAAAAAAAAAAAAAAAAAAAAACACTCAATTGACAGAGCTTTGCCTTCCCAGCGGTTTCTCACTTCCCGCTGCGTGGAAGTGAGATGGTGAGTTTTTAATACGATCGTACTTCGTAGCAAATAACAATAACCAGCGCTTCTATCCTTGGTGGTAAAGGAGAGATTTAAGGAAGGCTGAAGTAAGGAGCCTTGGGCTCGTTTCACATGTATCGACTTTTCGCCGTGCGCCGTCCACGACACGACGCCGTGCTCTCCAATAACTATGGGCGTCTATGGGCACTTTCACACGTGGTCGTGACGTATGAAAGCGTTCATACACACCCATGGTTATAAGAGAACACGACGTCGTGTCGTAGACGGCGCACGGCGAAAAGTTGATAAGTGCGAGGCGAGCCAAAAACTCCACGATGAATTACAAAGGACGACAAAAGTAAAATATGCTGACGGGAGACCTTTTGGTCCATAACGAGGTCAACAGCAAGACATAGAACAAGTGAATAAGCACACAAACAATGAACTAAACAAGCCAACAAACTGTGGGTAAGACAACACACAATAATGAACGAGCGAAGGTCGTATTTATGTATGCCCGGGTTCGAATCCTATCACTACCAGTATCTGCTACTTGCCATACAGACCTCAGCCACTGTTAAGCACGTCCTACCGTAAGCCCCATCTTTCATAGTAATACTATGTAACGAGTATTAAGAGTAACAGCAATGGTGGTAGTATCAGTAATAGTAGTAGTCTGTGGAAGACAGATCCTGACTGCTTTCACTTTACAATTCTACGACGATGGAGATCGTTTATATACAAAACAAACAAATAAATCAAACAAATCAATAATAACAATGATGATACAAAAACAGTAGTACTAGTAGTAGTAGTAGTAACTGGTAGTTATTGCGGAAATACCTGTAGTAATAGTCTATTTATCTATCTATATACCGAGGGCTTTTCCACCTTATAAGGGAGGTAGCCAAGTCAAAGGCACGCTACCACTTTACTACCTCCCACTCCCACTCCCACCCACCACCCTCTCCCCCCTCTCATCTTAGCTCCTCTTGGACGAAAGGGAAACTTGTGTTGATAATGATCCGGTTTAACATTGCGAACTCCCCTATCAGGAGGCTAGGACGCTGCCCCTTACAGAAGACTTTGTAGTGTGAATTTTAATGAACCATACCCTTGGTCCAACTCGCTGTCGTCACCTCGACCTCCGCCGCCAGTAGCGACGCTCTAACCTGCTGGGTTAGCGAGCGGTAATAGTAGCATGAAAAGCAATAGGAATATTATAATTGAACACTACAGTACTACTCCATAAGTTTGCTAAAATACATATACAAGTCAGTACAAATTTTGTGTACTCATTGAGCTAACCCTTTCCATACAGGGTGACACTTTTCCTTTAGGTAAACATGCTGTCAGACGATTTTATTCAATCCAGTGGCACCTCATTGGCAGTACAGATGTTTCTAAGTTACCCCTTGCAGGCTTTCCACTCTTTGCAATTTTTTTCATTACTTTTTAAGGACTTTTCATGACCCATTCTTGCACTTTTCCAGGGCCTATGTATGGATATTCCTGGATATTTGACATAGTCAGCACTTGCAAAGGTGATCAGAGAATGTCATTCAGGGGCAGTGGACTTGAAGAACGTTTTGTTCACTGTTAGAACCACCACAGTTGATGAGGGAATTGTTATTGCCAATTGATAAAAAAAAAAAAAAAAAAAAAAAAATCTACTTTGGTGGGAAAACAAAATTCCTTATTTTTTCATGACTTTTATTTTTATTTTTTATTTTTCTTTAAGAATTCAAGGACTTTTCATGATTTTTTTTATTTTTTAGGACATGTTTGATCATTGCCTTGGGATCATGAGGATCTTTCCTTCAACTGAATAAAATTGCTTGAAGCAGCCTCTGTGTGTGTGTGTGTGTGTGTGTGTGTGTGTGTGTGTGTGTGTGTGTGTGTGTGTGTGTGTGTGTGAGGTGGCCCTTAGCTGAATAAAATCGTTTGGCCTCGGATGAATTAACTATAAGTGTCAACCTGCCAACTCTTGTACAATAACCCACAAACTGCAGTTTACCAGCGATTCTATCCTCGTGAACAAATTGTATTATCACTCGTACAGGAGCAAATCAGGTTCACTTTATGACATGCACTAAAAAATACATACATTCATACATATACCAAGGGGTTGTTCCCCCTTACAAGGGAGGTAGCCAAAGTAAAAATAGATAAACAAATTAATAAATAAAAAATAAAGATAAAGAAATAATAGTGAAAAAACGAGGGGGTTGTGCCACGTACTAGAACAGATAAAGGCTCCTGACGGCACTGAGAGTAAAAAGGAAAGTATCACCAAGTATGGAAGGATTCACTGCTTTGTTTTTATACCCCCAACATATATATATATATATATATATATATATATAAATATACTTAATGTGACTTGTTATTAATATATATATATATATATATATATATATATATATATATATATATATATATACAATGTGTCGCTCTTCCGTCCCAAAATATTTTCTCCGTCAAGCTGTTCACTCTCTGAACTGATCTGAACACATCAAGTCCTCTCTTCTTTCTTCTACACACGTCATTTCCATTTATACTGTATTTACCTCATTGTATTTACTGAAACATACAGGACTAGAGCTCTGTTCCTTTGTGTGTGTGTGTGTGTGTATGTGTGTGTGTGCGTGATTCACCATGGTCTTGGATCACGTGTTGGACTCGTGATTGACAGTTATTAACCCCCCGGATGAGAGCTCAGAGCTCGTATGAC
>NC_134805.1:39134864-39152364 GCF_046742065.1 Oratosquilla oratoria | reverse complement strand
TTGTGAGATAAGATTCCAGTTCTTTGTCTGACTTATCAATTCAAAAAGAGTACCTAACTGTAAAGTAAATACGTACTCGGCAAAAAAAAGAAAGAAAAAAAAATACATATATATATATATATACTGACGTCGTGAGAAATGTAGCGTGGGCCATAACATTTGTTCGTGACTGTACGTCGTATTAGGGAAATTGAAAATACATTAATTGGAAATGGTGTACGTGTTGACGATGCTGAAGACGCCACCTTTGCCCTATGTGTTGTTGCAACAAAGGAAGTTACCAGTGAACAGAAACCAATGGTGATCCTTTCGGAACATCACTCTGTGTGTGTGTGTGTGTGTGTGTGTGTGTGTGTGTGTGTGTGTGTGTGTGTGTGTGTGTGTGCGTGCTCACGTGCATGTAGTTTAATATCCATAACTAATCTTTTGGAAACACGACCAAAACTGAACACAACCTAATGACTCGAAAGGACGAAACTTATTGAAAAGCAAAATTAACGAACTCCCCCCATTTCACACTCCCAGGCTTCCCGCACCTCATTAAGACTTTTTGTGCGTTTTTACATAATAATAAATACATTCTGACTCCCATCTACCAACTTTACTATACTCAGTTAAAACCTAACAGGACTCCAAGGGTTTGAAATGAGTCATAAACTTTGAGGCATCTCGCACGCCGACGCAACCGGTTGCATGAAACCCATCGCACGCATTTTATTGTCATTTTATTATTATCATTATTATTATTATTATTGTTATTATTATTATTATTATTATTATTATTATCATTATTACTATAATTACTATTATTTTTATAATTACTATTATTATTACTAGTAATATTATTATTATTACTTTCGGTTCAATTGTCGAATCCCCTCCACACACATTGGTCAACTGTAGACTCTCCACCCTAACTATTATAGAGTGGGTTAAGTTAGGTTTAATTAGGTCAGGTTATGTTAGATCACGTCAGGTCAGATCAGGTTAGGTTATATATCACGAGTCATAATCAAATGTAGAATGTTAGGTTAGTTTAGGTTAGGTCAGGTCACGTTATGAATCACGAACCATAATCAACTGCAGAATGACCATCCCAGCAACACTCAATTATACAATCTCTATCCGATGTGTGTGTGGGGGGGGGAGGTGGAATTCTACAAATGATCCTAACTTTCTAGTATATGGGTCTTCTTAGTGTCACATTCGGAAAGAAATTCTCATCAACGACAGAAGCAATGCAACTGGTTGCAGAGTCGTGAGCAACTGATTTCATGCAACTGGTTGCGTTGGTATACAAGCTGTCATACATAGATGGTGCACTAACATACCGGAGTTACTCAAACAAATCATCCGAAAATTGTTCAAAATATCCCAAATATTTTATCTTATAAAACCAGAGATATTTAGAAAATATACCGCAAGAATTCAAAGGGGGCAAATGAAATTATAACATTAAGAGTGAAAGAAAGAAAAAATCACATCCATCGAAAAAGAACAAGAAATAATGGGTTTAATTTTAAGCTGACTGTTTGTATGGCCTGTAGTTTTCTGTGTGGTAACAAGTGTATATATGTACATACATACATTGATACATATGTGTGCGTATGTATATATGTGTATGTGTGTGTGTGTGTGTGAGTGTGTGTGTGTGTGTGAGAGAGAGAGAGAGAGAGAGAGAGAGAGAGAGAGAGAGAGAGAGAGAGAGATAGAGAGAGAGAGAGAGAGAGAGAGAGAGAGAGAGAGAGAGAGAGAGAGAGAGGTGGGGGGAGGGAACTATTAACAAATAAAATTATTATAACAGACGAATTATTCGCAAACATGTTTTCTCTTCCAAAACCCTTTCTACTGTTTTAAACAGTCTGACTGCGACCATCTTCCATTTACCTCCACTGCTACACCGCCACACGAAACCGTCACCTTTGCCCTAAGTGCTGGGCATTCTTGAACCGGCAGCAACGACAGACCTGTTCGATTCGTGTGCAGCACGACTGAATACAACCCACCACGGGGCAAAGGACGTGAATCCTCTCTTATCCCTCGAGTTTCAGCAAAGACGAAGTTGACCACTCCAAGGCTCCAGGGGAGTCTATTTTCAGTTTCTATTCCTTGCTGACGCAGCCACCTTTGCCCTATGTGTTGGTACAGCATAGGAAACTATCAGTGCAGAGAAACCATTGGGAATCGTTTCGGAACATCAATGTGTGTGTGTGTGTGTGTGTGTGTGTGTATAATTTACCACCACGGTCTTGGATCACGTGCTGTACTTATGATCTACAGCAATTAAAAAAGCAATTACCATTCCAGATGAGAGCTCAGAACTCATACATGGCCCGATCTGTGAGTAATACTGTGACCTAACACACACACACACACACACAGATGCACGCACACACACATATACGTGTAACTGTTAATACAATAACCGTTCTATAACAGATGTGGTACCAGCGCCAAACAGTAGATGAAAACGAGTGCGTCCAGCACTGGAGGAGGAGGAAAATGAGGACGTAGAGGAAGAAGAACACGAGGAGGAGGAAGAAGAATAGGAGGAAGACCACGAGGAGGAAGAAGAGGGAGGAAGAAGAGGACGTGGAGGAGGAAGATGAAAAAAGGAGGAAGAGGAGCATGGGGAAGAGTTAGATGAAAAAGATGAGGAAGAGGAAGAGGAAAGTGAAAAAGAGGAGGAAGAGGAGGCGAAGAAGGAAGAAGAGGAGTAGAAAGGGAAGAGCAGGAAGAGGAGGAGGAAGAGGAGGAAGAGGAAGAGGAGGAAGAGGAGGAGGAAGAAGAAGAGGAGGTGGAGATACAGTAGAGGAACTAGTTGCTGCGTATGAGCTCTGTCGAAACCGAGGTTGTACTGACACGACGTAAGGCGTACGTGACGCTTGCGTGGCGTTTGCGTGATGTACACGTGACGGGGCGGCATCTGGGGCCGACTTCATCAAAAGCGGTCACACACACCCACCGTACTTCTGCAGGAGCTTGGGTTTCTCTCCGGCCGCATGTGCCAGAAGCAGAAAGCCTCTTATACAAAATTTATCTTTCCGATCCTTCAAAGACAACATTTCCCGCCCCAGGCCGTAGCCTCCCCTCGTTGGGAGGAGGAGGAGGAAAGGGAGGAAGGGGAAGAAGAGGAGGAAGTGGAGAAAGAGGTACAGGAGCAGGATGTAGAACGTGAAGAAAAAAAAAGAAATATAAAAAAGACGAAAAAAAACATGAAAAATTATGAAAAAAAAAAGAAACGAGGAAGAAAAGACAACATACAAACAATAACCAGGATCTCAAATGGAAAATGACGAAGAAAAAGAAGAAGGTGAGGAAGTGGTGAACAGAGTCCCCCACATGTGCTTCTACGCGATATTTTGTCTTATAGTATCGCAGCTGCAGAAATGGGATGGACAAGGAATTTATATGTTGTGTAGAAATAGCTGGCTTTCGGTCTTGTATTACTATTGTGTAGGTTAAGCCCATATTACGCTTGTACTATAGGCATTTGTATCCTCATGAAAGGACAACCTTGGCCCTGCCGAGCCATGTTCCCGCGAGGCTGGGTCCTTCGCTACCTTTCGGTACGCAGGGTGTGTATATAAGGAGACAGACTGTGGTCTCCATAGGCAGTTCTCAACAGCACTTGTAGCCAGCGGTAAGCGACCCTAGGCCCGCGGTCACTTTCGCGGTTGGGCAGCCTCGGAGCACGACCGCCGACCCAGCCTAGGTCGACACTAGCACTAACCATAAATCCAGCAACCCACTCAAGCTTCATTCACTCCCTTGTCACCATAGTCGTAACGTAACGTAACGTAACGTTCGTGTAATATTACAAGGAGCCTACGCCAGGAGACGTTTAGTAGCTGCGGCCGAAACCGTCACCTTTGCCCTATGATGATGGCAACGAAGACGACGACAATGATTATGATGACGATGATGATGATGATGATGACGATGGTGATGATGATGATGATGATGATGACGGTAACGATGATGACGATAACGATAACGGTGATGATGATGTTGATGATGATAATGATGACGATAATGAAGATGACTATGGTGATGACGATGATAATGACGACGATGACGATAACGATAACGATGATGATGTTGATGACGATGACTACGAAGATGACGATAACGATGATGGTGATGATGATGATGATGACGATAATGATGATGGTGATGACGATGATGATGATGATGACGACAATGATGACGACAACGATGACGAACACGAAGACAACAACGACGACAACAACGACCGAGGCCCATACAAGAACAAGTCGGGACACTTTCTGGCGCATCAAGCCCATATATGGTCATTGGCAGATGACCGCTCGCCATGTATGCACACGTCACTCGCTCACGTGACGTGCCCCAGAACACGTGTCACATTCCTCGCGCTACAAAAGCACAAAATAACCGTGAATGAAAATATAATAATATAATCATAATACAACATAATAACCCGCTAATGAAAATATTTGGAATAGTAAAGCAATCGAATGCACATTCTCTTCGTCTTTCCACTTTCTGCAAAGACGAATAGTGAAGTAATGATCTAATAGAGGTATTCACATGGGTCAAGGGCTTTAACAAGGGTGATGCAGGCAGGGTCATCGTATTAAGACAACAGGTCAGGACTCGTAGTAATGGATTTAAATTAGAGAAATTTAGGTTTAAGTATGAAATAGACAAGATTTCGGTTACCAACAAAGTAGTGAACGAATAGAATAGGTTTAGTAACCACGTAGTGAGCGCTGAAACTATTGTTTGTTTTCAGGAGAGGTTAGATAACTTTATGTATAGGGATGGCAGATGGCATGGGGCATGGATCTCCCTGGTGTAGGCCTTATGGTCTTTTGCTGTCTCCTCCAGTCTCATGCTCTTATTCTGTTGACAAAAAGGTCTAAAATAACGACGGAAAGGATACGCATGAGGGGACGGAGAGGAAGGGTCGCCGATGAAGTGAAGCGGCCTTGCTGTACATGTGCTGTGTCTTGCTGCATTGCTTCTGACCCAGGGCAGTGGGCGGGAAACAGGGATGACCCTTCATCCACGAGGAGCCATGATGAGAGGGAGGAAAGGGTGGTGGATGGGAGTGGAATGGGTGGAAGTGGGTACGTGCATGTTGCCTTGGCTACCCCCCTTGTAAGGGGGAAGAAAGCCCTGTAAATAAGTATATAGCCTATTAAAAGGTAAAAAGTATTAATAGTAAATGAAAAATAAACAAATGAATAAAAAAAAGTAAAAAGCCCTATATGTAAGTATATATATAAATATGTAAGTACATATAAGTATATAGATAGAATAATAATTAGTCATTAATATTGATATAATTAGTAATTAAACCCTACCGTCCTGGGAGGTTACAGCCTAACTCAACAAACCCTTTACGTACTGGATGTCATTTTCCCTTCTATTCTGACTGCCGCCAGGTGATTTTATTACTCTATTATCCTTGATCCATTCGCTTATCCTTAGTCAGAATAAAGGTTGTTAAGGACGTCAACGACCGGATGAGGGTGCCAACTACTCGCAAACAACCAAAAAACCACCGGTGGCGACATGTTTTTCAAGGTGAACTGGTGGGGGGCTTCGGGGGGGGGGGATAAGATATATACTGTATATATACACTTATATTCCTAAGTGATCCCTTCTTATAATGGTAATGTTTGCATGTGTGTATGTGTGTATGTATGTATGTATGTGTGTGTGTGTGTGTTTATGCGGGTGTGTTTGTACGTGTGTATATGTGTGTGCGCGTATTTTGTATGTGTGTTTGTATGTGTGTGTGCATGTTTGTATGCGTGTGTGTGTGTGTGTGTGTGTGTGTGTGTGTGTGTGTGTGTGTGTGTGTGTGTGTGTGTGTGTGTGTGTGTGTGTGTGTGTGTGTGTGTAGGTGTGTTTGGTGAGATAAGTACCTATTTTTACGTGATTTTATCTTACTTTATCTTATCTTGTTATCTATACAACTCAAACAGTGGCAAAATAAAGACAAATAAAATATATAAACAGATCAACAAATAAATAAATAGATAAATAGATTAATAAATAAATCTAAAAGGGTCGTTCTGCCACGCCACGTCACAAAACGGCAACGTCACATCACATATACCGTCACACCGTCACACCATCCCCCGTCACGTCATCGGGGTACACGGGGTCATCGGGAAGCCTATGAACGATATCTTGGAGTTATCGTTAGCAGAACAAGTGCATTATCGGAACGCACGCACGCACGCACGCACGCAAACTCGGTCACACATCAAGCCTACGAGTACAAAGGATCTAAAGATATACAAGTATGATCACCTGCATGCATGCACACACACACACACACACACACACACACACACGTATAGACGTACACAAGCTCAGACATACATAGACACAGGTACGTACATGCACACACACATACACATAGGTACACACACACGCACAGACATGTACAGATGTACACACATTTACACATGTTCACACTAAGAGAGGAATATAAAATTTTATAGAAAGGATCTGCTCGTTTGAATTGAGAACATCATGGGCAAAAATAAATAGATAAATGACTGAATAATTAAATAAATAAATAAAACTAAGAAATAAATAAGACTTTTAAAAAGGTGTTAGGAAGCATAGCTTTCGACAATTTGTGGACCAAATTAGAGGAAGAAGAAGAAGAATAAGAAGAAGAAAGGCAAACAGCATTAATGAATCTAAGGCAATTTTCACATATGAAAGTATAAAGACGGGACACTACAAGCATATCCCCATCCAAGTACGATACAATTAGGTACATCCAAGATCATAAAAGATAGGCAAAGTTCATTACTATTCACTGAAAATACAACCAAAGGTATACAATAGCATTCCCATGCACTACAACGTGTCTGTTGTATTACACGTGCTAGTCCTCGTAGAATACAGTAGCTCATGCAGTCTGGGCGGCTGCATCCCGATCGATCGATGGGAATTTGTGCACACAGGCTACTGTCTGCAGGAATGCACATGACATCAACGAGGCAGGGACAAAACCTGTTTTTTTTTTTTGGGGGGGGGGTGATGAACAACAAAGGTTGGCGCAATCGTGCGGTTCCTTTAATAATTTGAGAGCTAATATTCAGCAGTGGAATATATATATATATATATATATATATATATATATATATATATATTTATATATATATATATATATATATATATATATACACATATGTCTTAGTCCGAGTTTATTCCTGGCTAGTTTCACAGGTATGTTTTCAAAGCGAAACTATTCAGGAATAAACTCAGACTAAGACTCCTGTGTTTCCTACTCCACTTACGTCAATCTGTCAGAATGTCTCAATAAGTATATATATATATATATATATATATATATATATATATATATATACAAATATATATATATGTATATATATATATGTGCGTGTGTGTATATTTACACATGTATATATGTGCGTGTGTATACATTATATATTTTTTCTTTTCTTTCTTTTTCACATAATGTCCATCGAAAGAAAAAACCGGGTCTGATCCCACACTGCTTATTAAACAAGTAAATGAATAAGCGAAAAAAAGGAGTGCCAGGAAAAAAGAAAGAAAAAAAAAAGAAAAAAATATATATATATATAATCTGAAACTATCGGTTGTTTTAAGAGAAAGTTAGACAGCTTTATAGTTGGGGATAATAGGAGGTAAAGGACATGGAACTGCCTGGTGTGGGTCTTATGGTCTCTTGCTCTCCTTCTTTCTTATGTTCTTAAGGAAATCCTTGAGACACATCACGTCTTGTCCTCTTCGTCCGACAATGGAGAAACTTGACGTCGTGTCTTTTTTCCTTATTGTGCCTTCGTGTTACTATGGCAACATCGTCAGGAATGATCTTATGAAGGGTGCACGTGTCACACAGTTACCGTGATGCGTTGTAGGTACAGTCACGAGCAAAAGATTTGACCCACGTCAATACGATTTTTTTTATATAATTTTTCTTTTTTCGAGTACATGATATATTTTCCTGCGTAGCATTTATCTTACAGTTATTTCATTTTCTTCAATGGATAAAAAAGAAATTGTCAAAGATATTCAATTTTGTATCATGAAAATATGTGGGTGGGTCGTAAATTTTTCTCGTGACTTTCGAAAAAATGAGAGCATCTTACATTAAACTTCAAAACATGAGAATGGAAGAGACCATAATGTCTACTACGCAGTTCCATGTCCATTACTACCTATCATACCCATCCATAAAATTATCTAACCTTTTCTTAAAACAACTAATAGTTTCAGCGCTCACTAATATATATATATATATATACATATATATATATATATATGTTGTGTATGTTTCTTAAGACAGATTGAACATTTTTAGAAGCTCCGCCGTGGGATACGAACCCTGACCCGTGCGTCGGAAGGCTCGCCTAATACGGGATTAGATGAAATTGAGATTAGATCTTCAATGTTACGTGAAGCGTGGTCGGGGACTAGTACAGTCCTTTTGTACCATCACCGTAGCATAGTTGCTAACGTCTTGGCCCCGTGATATATATATATATATATATATATATATATATATATATATTATATATATATATATATATATATATAATAAAACAATAAAATTGTGACAATAAAAAAAATAATAATCATATTTTTTCGAACCCCTGTAATTCTTGAGATTGCTTCTTCTTCATTAAGGATCTAGACTCACTTCAGAAAATTGTATGCATTTTGGAAACGAGAGCATGTGCGTGCTTAGTGAAGTACAAAATAATGTACAAAAAACGTGAGGTGCAATTGGTGTGCATGTGAATGAACAAGCTTTCATCATTTACTTTTACCTTTCATTATCATTATGTATGTATATGTATGTATATATATATATATATATTTTTTTTCTTTTATTCATTTTTTCTATTTTATGAGCTGAAAGTCCTCGTCGGTAAACTTTATATATATATATATATATATATATATATATATATATATATATATATATATATATATATATATTTTTTTTTTTTTTTTTATGAGCCGAAAGTCCTCCTTGTCGGTAAACTTTATTATCAAAACTAATTATAATTCATTGCAATGCAAATGCATATGCACGTCTTGACACGCGTGTATTAATATGCGCACACACACACACAATTTCCAACATTTATGAACTGATTTTATGAACAACATAGAAGAAATATATCAGATAACCAACAAATTTAAAGCAAGATTTGATTGATGGATCCACAATAACGGAACCCACGAGTACAACTCTTACCTTGTATAATAATATATATATATATATGTATATATATATATATATATATATATATACATATATACATATATATATATATATACATATATATATATGTCTATACATATAGACATAAACATATATATATATATATATATATATATATATATATATATATATACGCACATGTATGTGAGTGCGTGTATGTGTGTACTTTCTCTTGGCTGATTAAATGGCGGGCCAGAATTCAATAGCGGTGAATAGGTTAAAGTAATCATCCAACTATAACGATATTCTGTGCACACGGTCATGTAATTAGGCATATGATGACATCAAATTACCCAATTATGACACGAGGCCGCGAATGTACCTTCACGTCCGTGATATAACTACCCCCTCCCCCTCCCCCAACCACTTAACAAGGGTAATTATTGTTTCATTAACTAGGCCACTTGTACCCACAGATGTATTAAGTTCTACACGCATAGAAAGTGTTCTGACGAATATGTTGAACATTTGCGGAAGTGTGTATGCTCGTATGTGTTCGGGTATGCGGGTATGAGGCAGTACGTGGCTCCGGTAGATTCATAGGCTGTGACGAAGAGGCATGCGCAGTTAAATTCTTGTGAGCGGGGTACCTCCTCACAAGACAAAAATACATACACGCGCATATACATCTAAAATAGTCTCACACACACACACACACACACACACACACACACACACACACACACACACATGTACACTTAAAACACACACACACACACACACACACACACAATTCGGTGGCGCGGTTGGTAGAGTCCAAGACTGTCAGTATGGCGGTACCGGCGGTACCTAGTTCGAATCCTGCCCAGGGCTGAAATGATTTCAGTATCGCTGCGTTTCGAGTCGTTACTCCAACTCTCGTGGGCGGGGAGTTGGGGATGTGTGTGCGTGTAAGGTCATAGCATTACCCATAAATCGGTCATACGAGCTCTGAGCTCTCTTCCGGGAGGGAAATAGCTGTCGATCACGAGTCCAACACGTGATCCAAAGACCAAGGTGAATCACAAACACACATACACACGCATGTACATTTAAAAAAGTCATACACACACACACACACATGTACATCTAAAACAGTCACACACACACACACACACACACACACACACACAAAAGTACGACTACATACGCGCGTGCAATCGCGTGTAAAAAATATTTGTTTTGAACAAAAACAAAATTTGGTTTTGCCCTGTGATATCCTGGCCGCCAGATACTTTGACTATCTGAATACAAAAGGCAAAGGTTGCGATTTCGGTCGCAGATAAGTGTCTCTTGGTGTAAACTTATCATCATTCAGTCTATATTTATTATAAGTAGGCTACTGTCCATCACATAAAGTGTGTGTGTGTGTGTGTGTGTGTGTGTGTGTGTGTGTGTGTGTGTGTGTGTGTGTGTGTGTGTGTGTGTGTGTGTGTGTGTGTGTGTGTGTGTGTGTGTGTGTGTGTGTGTGTGTGTGACCAATTGGTATCCAAATTAATCTGCCACACTTGGCTAATTCCCTTTCATTCAAAATTTCTCTTTCTTCATCACAACGACACATGCGATCACCCCCCCCGTCCCATTCCCCCCTCTCATTCCCATTCCCCCCCACGCCCTTCCCCTCCTCCCCCACCCCCACTCCCGCAATCCAAGCAATTACAATGTTATATCTCTGAGCAGTAGAATTCATTCCGCTTCGTTTTTTCTTTCGGTGCGTGACAGGCAAATCTCCCTCGGCGCCCCTTTCAGTAACCCTGGGCAGTGTCATGGAGATGAATAAAATCGCATGGCGGCAGAAGGAGCATAAGGAAAACGACCGTCTGGTACGGAAGGGTCAACGCCTTTTGAACGGGTTTTTGTACAGACCATGAATAAAGTTCCGCACCATTCTAAAACAAATTGTAAAAAAAAACCTAGTTTCATAAACAATAGCTTCTCCTTCTACATCTATCTTTTGATAAAATGCATTTTATTGTATAGATAAAAATACGTGAGAAAGCAGTACATTCTATATATATACATAAAAACCGTAGGGATGAATCAAAACTTATGACCACAGCTGTACTAGAGCCACGGAGCTCTGTTCTGTTAGCGCTTCCTTCCTTACTCACGCAAGACCAACCACAGCCACACACACGAAATACCTAAAGCTGACTACACACAGGAACTCTGTATATATTCTATAGAATCATATTCGCACTACAAAATACATGAGAACACACACATAGACGCACACACACACACACACACATTATATATATATATATACATATATATATATATATATATATGAAACATATAGCCATATGCAGTCAAATGCAAACGTGTGATTAATGCTTTCTTTACATGCCCTCGCTTACTCTAACATTGAATTCCACCTGACCGATCATTATACGGAAACATATGTAACAGTTATAGATATATTAAGAAAACTCAATTCGGAGAAATTACTTGGTTTACCACTGATCACATATGGTATATATCCATACATACATATACGTTTATTATATATATACATATACCATATATATATATATACATATATATATATATATATATATATATATATATATATATATATATATACACGTATATAGATAGTGCACCAAAAGATACACATCGTTTGGTCCCCAGCCGACCACAAATTCTTCAGAGGTCACGTATGGTATGCGTACCATAAATACTCCACGGACCGAACTATGATTAAACAAACGCATTTTGTAACGAGCTATATATATATGTTTATATGTATATGTATATATATATATATGTATGCATATATATATATATATATATATATCTATATATATATATATTTATATGTATATGTATATATATATTTATGCATATATATATATATATATATATATATATATATATACACATATATTCTAGAGGATCGAATAATGTCTAGCAAGGTCGTGCAATATTTTGTTTCTAAAAAGACCTATATACACATTCACACACACACATGCATACATACAAACACACACATACTACAAGAATGTTGGACGGGAAGGTACCCAATGCAAATGCTGCGACAGGAGACCGCAGGAATGCCATATTGTCCAGTGGAGGAAAAAAAGAAATAGTTTAAATAAAAGTAAAAGTGACTTGGTGGAAGACAGCTCGCTATTTTTCCGGGACCTAGGGGGGGGGGAAACCTCGGCTATTCCTACGACTTGTGACTAAATCAATGTTTCTTATACGTGAAGGGAGGAAGGTAGTTCATGAAACACGCTAAGCAAAGGGATTACTTTTGGGGCCGGGTTGGACATTATCCGTTGTGTGTGTGCGTGTGTGTGTATGTGTGTGTTAGGGCCAGGGGGAGGGTAAATATGCACTTACAAACACACACACACACACACACACACACACACACACACACACACACGCAATTGATAGAGCGCTGGACTGGGAAGTACGATGGTGCTCGCAGTACCCAGTTCGAATCCTGCCCAGGGCCGAAATTATTTCGGTATCGCTGTGCTTCGGGTCGTTACTCTGACTCTCGTGGGCGGGGAGTTGGGTGTGTGTGTGTGTGTGTGAAAGGTCATAGCATTACCCATAGATCGGTCATACGAGCTCTGAGCTCTCTTCCGGGAGGGAAATAGTTGTCGATCACGAGTCCAACACGTGATCCAAAGACCAAGGTGAATAAAGACCAAGGTGAATACACACACACAGCTCTTATCCTACATATTACATTTATGTAAATAAAAGAAGGTAAATACATATACACTTCTGTACCTGATACACCTGTTTTCCACGCTCACCAGTGGGTGGCCACAAGACACTCCAACATGCTGACATCCATAAAAAACTCAAACTGACAAATACCTCAGCAGTGAAATGCCCGCCACAGAGCTCCTTTTAGCTTCGTAGTACTGTACATTTAGTGCCGGCCTATACTCAACACTTGTCTGTAGCCATGAGTTAATACGACAGGTTCGGACTCGCATCAGGCCTAGCTTACAAAGGTATAAAAAAAAAAAAAAAAAAAAAAAAAAAAAAATCTTTCATCACATATATTTTATTACCTAATATCTGTCCATACCATTTGCCATCATTCTTTGAGCTGAGCTTGTTCAAAATTGTCTTTATTCATTTCATTTTCTCAGCCCTTCCGCTTGTTATGAATGACATAAATCCTTCTAGCCTACTTCTTGTACGCATTGGTATGGTCGTCTGTATATACACTACATCTACCTTCTATTTTCATTATTATTATTATTATTATGATCATTATTACTATTATTATCATTATTATTATTATTATTATTATTATGTGGCGGGAAAGGGAGGAGTGGAGGTAGAATGTAGAATGGGAGAATTAATTAAATGCTTTGGGGGATTAAAATGTGTAATGTGAAATAGACATTTGGGAACGGATGCTAAGAGGAGATTGTATAAAGGAGTGATTGTGCCGACAGCATAGTATGGGGCAGAAACGTGGAACGTAGGAGAGGAAGAGAGGAAGATTTTAAATGTGTTTGAGATGAAATGCCTGAGAAGTATGGTAAGGATTACTAGGTTGGGTAAAGTGAGAAACGAGGAGGTGAGGAGGAGAACGGGGTTGGAAAGGGAATTGGGAGATGAAAGAGCATTTGGATGGTTTGAACACTTCAAAAGAATGAGTGAAGAAAGAATCGTAAAAGAGGTGTGGAAGGCAGAGGTGGAAGGAGTGAACATGAGGGGGTGGCCAAGGATGAGATGGATGGATGAGGTAAAAGGGGCACTGGGAAAGAGGGGAATGTCTGTTGAGGATGGAAGGGAGAAGACAGAAGATAGGGGTGAGTGGAGAATGGTTGTGTATGGATAATGCTGTGATGCACAGAAGGGAGAGGGTGGGGGATGGGGGTGAGGGAGTAGGTGTGAATGATATTTTGACGCAGCGCAAAGGGATTTCTCCCCGTCTTCTCTTTTTCTACACGAGGAGACGGAGAGAGGGGTCGCCGATCAAATGAAGCGGCCTTGCTGTGGATGTGCTGTGTCTTGCTACATTGCTTCTGACCCAGGGCGATGGGCGAGATGCAGAGATGACCCGTCATCCAGGAGGAGCCAAGAAAAGGGGGAGGGAGGGATGGTGGGTGAATAGGAATGGAGTATGTGAGGATGAAATGGGTGTGAGTGGATTTATGCGTTTGACTTTGTCTATCTCCCTTGTATGTACGTATACATTATTATTATTATTATTATTATTATTATTATTATTATCATCATCATCATTACCACCACGTCCTCTTTGTAACTGAATCACTTGTTTATTGGTCCAACTCAATTATCACAAAACTGCTACCCTTTGTACATTTTCATCCTCCGACTGTTAGCTGCTTATAGACTAACAACCTCCTTTCATTCATTTAAACAAATAAAAGAGAGAAGGCAACCATGAGGTCACTAACAAACTCTGACCGTGTCGAAAGGTGAACATAACTTGTATACACGCTCGCATGCGAGTGCATGACGGCGCATATATATATACCGGCATATATATATATATATATTTATATTTACATATATATATATATATATATATATATATGTATATATATGCATATATAAATGTATATATATATATGTATATATAAAAAATCTATATGTATAATATACATATATATAAATACATATATACATGTATATATATTATATATATATATGTATATTATATATATATATATACATTATATATCTATATATATGTGTGTGTGTGTGTGTGTATGTGTGTGTGTGTGTGTGTGTGTGTGTGTGTGTGTGTGTGTGTGTGTGTGTGTGTGTACCCAGGGAAGTGGACAGAATACAAGGATGACCCATCATCCACAAGGAGCCAAGATGAGAGAGGGGGAAAGGGTGGTGGATGGGAACAGAATGGGCGGGAGTAGGTACGTGTCTTTGACTTGGCTACCTCCCTTGTAAGGGGGAAAATGTTTTTGGTATATAGATAGAATGCATGTACATATGTAAGTCCATATGTGTCATTACATACTGACAATGGAAGAATATTGTATCTGGAAATAAAAAGGTTTTCTGCACGAAAGATGTAACAATGAAGGCGTGCTGTCACTGACGTTTGTCGACAGTGATATGATCGTAACAGGTGAGCTTGTCACTAACGTTTCTGAGTGACGTACCGAACGTTCGCTCTTCCGTATCATGACGTAGATTAAATGTTTCGTTCTGGCTAACCCCAGACGATCTTTTTTTTTTTTTTTTTTAAGAAAATATGTGAACGAGTCAAACAAATTTATAAACGGTAAAGGTTTTTTTTTTTACATAAAAGATTAAGTTTATATCATTCTTTTATGAAAGATATGGATAATGTTTTTATGTACTGATTTTTAGAGAACCAAATATTCTATTTTTCTTAAATTGACCATATATAGATAAATAAATACATAAAATAAACAAATAAAAAACTATCATACCACCATATTGAATAACAGACCAACTATCCACACAATATGTCATCAAAATATAAAAAAAATAAAATAAATAAATATATATATTCAAAGCTAGCAAGAGACCTGTCATGTAACATCATACTTTCATGTATAAAAACGAATATCCAATGTACATTTGACTTTTACTGCCACATATGATGCTCAGTCGTGTGACAACAATGTCTTTCATTCCCTAGTCCGAGTTTGTATGGAACTTTTTTTTTTTTTTTTTTTTTTTTTTCTAATGTGGCTGCTTCCTGTCTAGCTACCCCGCTTTGCGGGTAACGGCAGAATAAATGTATATATATATATATATATATATATATATATATATATATATATATATATATATATATATAATAAAGTGAAAAAATAAGAATAGAATAGAATAAAAAATATGAAAATATAAATAAAATAAAATGAACAAGATAAAATAAAAGCAGAATGATAGAGATAAAATAACACAAAAATATAAATCAAATTAACAAAATAAGATAAAGGAATAGATAATAAAAAAAGGCGACAAGGTAATGCGCTTAAGAAATTAAATCCCACTGGGAACGACTCGAACCCATAACCACTACAGCACAAGCCCAGCACGTTAACCAACAGGCCACCCAAACTCCCACAGTTGACCATATCACTTTCCCAATACTCTCTAATTCGCCTCGGCAATCCTAACACATATGGCAAAGGTGGCGGGCCCCGTCTCGAGTAACCGCCTTCTAGTTTACGCTCATCTTTAAAAATAGAAATATTGCTAAGTGCCTCCCGGTGTAAAATCACTTAAAACCTGGGGGGGGGGAGCCGATCTAATGAAGCGGCCTTGCTGCGGAGGTGCTGTGTCTTGCGACACTGCTTCTGATCCAGGGCAGTGGACAAGATGCGGGATGACCCGTCATCCAGGAGGTGCCAAGATAAGAGGGAGGAAAGAGGGTAGAGGGGAGTGGAATATGTTGGGTAATAGAATGGGTGGGAGTGGTTTCTATGCCTTTGTCTTTTAGCTACCTCCCGTGTAAAGGGGAAAACCCTTTGGTATATGTATGTATGAGTTGTTGCTATAGGAGCCGGAAATATATTGCCTTGGATTAAAAAAATAATAAAAAATAAATAAATAAATAAGTAAATATAAAAAAATAGATTACCAACTACTTTCAGGATTTCAACTCGACTAGTTTCAAACCTAATTTATGTGATCAATTATCTCCCAACGCAGTTTGGCTTTTCAGTAAACTAAACCACGTCGGTATTTAACCTACAACGAAAACCTCGTCTGCATGCACACCGCGGGCTTAAACTCGATCGACGTAAATTACAAGTTAATTTAACAACAGATAAGTTTTTTGTTATTTTATTCTTGCTGTCGCCAGACGATTTTATTAAGCTTGTGTATGTGGTCCCTGTTTGCGATGAAGAAAAAGAAGAAAAGGGGGAAGAAAATGAAGAAAAACAGGAAGAAGAAAAAGAAGAAGAAGAAGAAACAAAAGTCAGCAGGGAAAAGTAAAAAATAAATAAAGTAAATATATAAAAAAAAATATATATATATATATATTGTGGAAGTGGGTGGGAACACAAGGTAGAAGAAAAACGTCCATCCAGTTACAGGTCAGGGGTTCGAACCCTGCTACCACAACTCTGGAACGTGGAATCCTCCCTCCACCTCCACCTCCACCTCCACCTCCCCTCCACCCGGTCCTCTCCACTCTTCCAAGAGGTACAGCCAGTCTCAAAAATGTCATAAAAATCCTGAACTTAATTCATCCAATGTGTCTTCCCGTGCTGAACATGC
>NC_134805.1:39109864-39122364 GCF_046742065.1 Oratosquilla oratoria | reverse complement strand
GATGCATAAATTAAATAGAGGTGGACATGGGGAAGTTGTAGAAAGGATGAATAATGTCTCGGTGTCCCGTGACCCGAATGCGAACCCGGTGGTGGATGGAATACTGGTGTTAAAAAAAAAAAAAAAAAATAAAAATAAAAATAAAAAAAAAAAAAAAAAGATAAAGTGAATGTCACAGGTGTGAGTGGACTGGCAAGTGGGAGTAGGCACCCTATTCTTTACAAAAAAAAAAATAAATAAAGTGAATGTCACAGGTGTGAGTGGACTGGCAAGTGGGAGTAGGCACCCTATTCTTTACAAAGAAAAAAATTGATGACATGTGGACAGGTAATAATTACTGTCTTCAATTTCACGGACATGAAACCCACCGACTCACAGTAGTTGACCACACGGTCTGATAAGACACTTTAGACCAGGGGTGGGGAACCTTTTTTAAGTGTGGGTGCCAAAATCATCCAAATCTTTGGTACAAGATTTCCTCGCGTGCCAACGGAGTAGAATTACATGCCTACATACGAGTATGTGCGCCCTACCCACTTCACCTCCCATAAGGTTCCCAATCCGCCGCCCAGCGCAGCATGCGGTTACCAATACTCATATACAAGAAACTTGAGATCTATTAGTTATCTATTCTAAGGTGAGCCCTGGGTTTCGCGTGCCGGAAGCAAGTCGTTAGTGTGCAAGGTTTTGCATGCGTGCCAGAGGTTGCCCATCCCTGCTTTAGACTTTAAGTAATGTGTAAGTATGTCGCCAGTTATCTGAGGGAGGAGGGGAGGCATATGAACTGGAAAGAAAACAAAATCGAGATCTTGAATCTGGTACGGAGACCGAATGCAAGCCCCTTGGTGCTGCATCTTCAGATAGAAGGAATGGCATTGATATCTTTAGAAAAGTAACACTGAGGAAAGAATTCCCTCCGACATCCTTCTTGTAGGTCCTCATGCAGCCAATACCCAGAGCATGTTATTGTGGGGTTAAAAGCTGACCAGTAGCATGGAGCTGATACTTTAAGGTCTATATGGGGCGCCACACATCATTTTGTCTGTGATAGAGGAAATCTCTATTCATAGAGAAATGTTGCTACTTTATTATACTGCAACTGTCCCTCCGTTATGCTGCCCCCCCCCCCAATCTTAATACTGTCCTGTACCACTTCTCTGATTTTTTTTTCGCCGAACCCTATGATAGGAGAGAAGAATATTGCCACCGAATGTTCCAACTTGAGTCGTAAAAGGCGACAAAAATGTGACTAGGAATCCTACTCTCTGTAGCCCCACAGGGAACATTAGTTAGAAAAATAAAATAAATAAAAATAAATAAATAAATAAATAAATGAATAAATAAAAAAGGCATAAAAGAGTCTGGGAGAAATTTCCTAACCAGATCCTTAAGGTTTGGGTCTTTTAATGTGCGTGGATGTGGTACATATGAGAGTAAAAGGGAAGAGATGGGCAGTATGTTTATGAGACGATGGATGTGTTGGCATTGAGTGAAACTAAGTTGAAAGAGAGGGACGAGTTTGAGTTTGGGAGTGTAGTTGGGAGGGTGTCAGAAGCGAAGAGAAGACGAGGGAGAGAAAGGGTGGCTATACTAGTAAGTGAAGAGATAGGTAAATGTGTGGTTGAGTGGAAGTTTCTTCAAGGTTAATGTGGATGAAGGTGAAACTGGGGAGATGTGGGTTTTTGTAAGTGCATATGGGCCTGGTAATAGATTTAAATGAGTGCATAGAGGGTTGAGGGAGAGACGTCAATGTAGTGGTATTGGAAGATCTTAATACTAGGGTAGGAAATGAACCAATAGACGAAGTGGATGGAAAGTGTTGAGTTCCAGGAAAAAATCGTAGTGGAGAAATGATGATATTTCTAGAGAGTTGATGATAGCGAATACAGTGTTTATGAAGAAATTCAAGCATAAGTACACATGGGAAAGGGTGATGGATAGAAGGACGGTAGATAGGAGTTTAATGGGGTATACGGTGGTAACCAGGAGAAGAGTAGGAAGAGTTTTGGATGTACACGTTCTATGGGGAGGGAGTGGGGAGATACCATATCATTTTTTGGTGGAAGGTAAGTCGAGAGTGGAGGATAGATGGAGAAAGAGGAAAAGGGCAGATGGTAGGGAGGTGCTTAGAGTGAACTGCTTAAATAAGAAAGAAAAGGAGGAGTACAAGAAGCTGAGAGCAGAGTGGGAGTGAAGGATAGATTAGAACTAGGAGTGGAGGAGGAATGGAAATGGTTCAAGGAGGGAGTCACAAGGTCTGCAAAGATGGTGTGTGGAACAAGGAGGACGACAGGAAATAGAAGGAAGGGTAGTGAGGGGTGGGATGATGAAGCAAAGAAGGTTGTAGAAGAGAAGAAACGATCATTTACATATTGGTTACAAAATAGGACGAGAGAGTCATATGAGAGGTACAAAGAAAAGAGATGTAAAGTATAAGATAAAGGAGGCAATGTGTAGAGCAGATGTGAAATGGGGGTAAGAGTATAACAGAAATTTTTTAAAGTAATAAAATATGTTTTGGAAGGAAATTAAGAGAGGACGAGGAGCCGAATCAAGTAGTGAAGAAAAGGTAAAAGGTGCAGATGTAGAGATGATAGTGGAACAGACGGCAGTAAGAGGAAGATGGGCAGAGTATTTTAGGGAGTTACTCAATGTGAAGGAGGAAAGGAAGGGAAAGATAGTTGCAGTAGGAAGCACTAAGAAAAGGAGAGTGATAAATGAGGAAAATGGAGGAGAAATAAGGAAAGATGAGGTGAAAGCAGTTATTAAAGTGACGAGAATAGGTAAGGCACCTGGGTTGGATGGGTGTCATGTGGAGTGTCTAAAAAAAGGGGGGTACAGTGATGGTGGACTGGCTGGTGAGGTTGTTTGATGTTTGTCTAATAGAGGGTAGAGTGCTGGAGGACTAGAAGAGTGCCTGTATAGTTCCACTTTACAAGTGAAAAGGGGACAAATGTGAGTGTAGTGGTTTCAGAGGAATTAATTTGTTGAGTGTAGTTGGGAAGGTTTATTGGAGGATTTTGATTCAGAGGATTAGAAGAGAAACAGAGAGAGTAATTGGTAACAATATGGGTTTAGGACAAGTAGGGGTTCCATGGATCAGATTTTCGTGGTAAAGCAAATGTGTGAGAAAGTTTTGGGAAAAGGTAAGGGTGTTTTATGGGCCTTTATGAATTTGGAAAAAACTTATGACAGGGTAGACAGGAAGGCGCTGTGGATGGTATTACAGATATATAGGATAGGAGGAAAGATGTTAATTGCAGTCAAGAGTTTTTATGAGAGTAGTAGAGCTTGTGTTAGGATCAGAAATGGATAGAGTGGCTTGAGGTAAAGGTAGGACTTCGACAGGGATATGTTATGTCGCCTTGGTTGTTCAATTTATACATGGATGGGGTGGTACAAGAGGTAATGGGCCGAGGATGGAAGATGGTTAAAGAAAATAGAGAAAAATGGGAGGTAAGCCAGTTGTTGTTTGCTGACGACACTGCGCTTGTAGCAGGATCAGAGGAGGTATTGGGGAAGTTGGTGACGGAGTTTGGGAAGGTGTGCGAAAGAAGGAAGCTGAAGATAAATGTGAGTAAAATTACGGTGAGGAGATGTATATGTGGAGACTATGGCAGCAAATTGGAAGTGAGTATCAAGGGAGAGAGACTGAAGGAAGCGAATCGCTTTAGATACTTAGGTGCGAATGTGGCGGGAAAAGCAGTGGAGGTAGAATGTAGATTGAGAGAAGAAGTAAATGCCTTGGGGGATTAAAAAGTGTAATGAGAAATAGACATTTGGGAATGGATGCTAAAAGGAGATTGTATGAAGGAGTGATTGTGCCGACAGCACAGTATGAGGCAGAAACGTAGAACATAAAGAGGATGAGTTTAAATGTGTTTGAGATGAAATACCTAAGAAGTATGGTAGGAATTACTAGGCTGGATAGTGAGAAACGAGGAGGTGAGGAGAGGGGGGTGGAAAGAAGTTGGGAGTTAAGGTTGATGAAAGAGTTTAGGGATGGTTTGGACACATAGAAAGAATGAGTGAAGAAATATTAGCAAAAGAAGTGTGGGAGGCAGAGGTGGAGGAGTGAACATGAGGGGGCGACCAAGGATGAGATGGATGGATGGATGGGGTAAAAGGGTCATAGGGAAAGAAGGGAGAAGGCAGAAGATAGGGGTGAGTGGAGAATGGTTGTGTATAGATGATGCTGTGATGCATGGAAGGGAGTGGGTGAGGTATGGGGAGGGGGATGAGTATATGTGAATGGTATTTTGACGCAGACCGAAGGGACTTCTCCCCGTCTTTTCTTTTTTCTGCATGAGGGGATGGAGAGTGGGGTTCGCCGATTAGATGAACCGGCCTTGCTGTGGGTGTGCTGTGTCTTGCTACATTGCCCCTGATCCAGGGCAGTGGGCGAGATGCAGGTGTGACCCTTCATCCAGGAGGAGTCAAGATAAGAGGAAGGGAGGGGGTGAATGGGAGTGGAGTATGTGAGGATGGAATGGATGGGAGTGTATTTTATGCATATATATATATATATATATATATATATATATATATATACAGCATATATATATACATATATATATATATATATATATATATATATATATATATATACATGCAGAAAAAACCACTGGGAAATAAGAAGCTTAGTCCGAACGTTTTCGTCTATTTAAGACAT
This sequence comes from Oratosquilla oratoria, assembly GCF_046742065.1. NCBI lineage: Eukaryota > Metazoa > Arthropoda > Malacostraca > Stomatopoda > Squillidae > Oratosquilla > Oratosquilla oratoria. The sequence continues at coordinate 39,117,692 of NC_134805.1, read as the reverse complement.
TATCAAGGAATACACAGTTACAGAGACAAAGGTGGATATATATACATAAAGTAAAAGACAAGCTAGGAACATGGAAAGGACACACAAGATGCTTCACAATCAGGTAGAGCCGATGTTTACATATTCGGACGTTTGGTCCATGACGTTACGTCACCCCGGCTTAGTAGCACTTGGAGAAGTTCTTACAATTTTATCAATAACAAAATCATCAAGTTTAAATAATCCTAAACTTGAATTGATATTATTATTATTTAAACTTGATGATTTTGTTATTGATAAAATTGCAAGAACTTCTCCAAGTGCTACTAAGCCGGGGTGACGTAACGTCATGGACCAAACGTCCGAATATGTAAACATCGGCTCTACCTGATTGTGAAGCATCTTGTGTGTCCTTTCCATGTTCCTAGCTTGTCTTTTACTTTATGTATATATATCCACCTTTGTCTCTGTAACTGTGTATTCCTTGATAATGTCTTAAATAGACGAAAACGTTCGGACTAAGCTTCTTATTTCCCAGTGGTTTTTTCTGCATATTATTTTCACGTGTGCCTTGTGAATTACTGCAATATATATGCATATATATATAACACATATCATATATATATGAAGAAGACATGTAGTCGAAACGTCAGGAATATAGTGTTCTCGCTCTACCCCGCGTTTCTCTACCACCTTTTCCACTCATCTGTCTTACCTTCATAACATATATATATATATATATATATATATGTATATATATATGTATGTATATATATGTATATATATATACAAATTTTCTATAAACAAGGATGGGGTCCTTAACTGTGTCTTGGTGGATTAGTGGACACAAAGCCAAAGGGGAACTAACGACCTTGGGCCTAATCTCCTCACCGCATCAATGCTCCATAACGATGAAGACGTGAGCCTCATTCTGGGCACCTCTATGAACTCACTCTAGATTTTTTTTTTTTTGTCTCACTTATCGATACATGTTGTTAGTAAGCCCGAGACACAATACATACTCGTATGTGTGTGTGTGTGTGTGTGTGTGTGTGTGTGTGTGTGTGTGTGTGTGCGTGTGTGTGTGTGGAGTGGGGTACGGCAACACAAACTCTTGGTCATTAACAATAGACACCTTTAGGTTTCTTAAACAAAACTTAAACAAATCCAGACCCACCACTATCCCTCCACCACGTTTTAAAAAAACGAGAGACAGAGAGAGAATGAGAGATAATGAGAAAAGTGAGATAAAGAGGAAAAGAAAAAAAGAGAGATAAAGAGAGGGAAAAATATATTAAAAAGAGAAAGATGAAGAGAAAAAGAGAGAGAATATCAATTCGAGTTCCCGGTCCAGAAGTGAGCACTCGTGGTTCTTAAAACTTGTGATCCAGAATCAATCCTAATCTGACTCTGTTCAAGGTCATCCTCGACCAGACCTTGAGGGTGAACGTCCTCTCCCATTCAAGCAAGGTCATCGAGCCCCACTTACGCGCGTGAACAACCTTGGCCTCCAAAGTGATCCTCGAGGATTTCCGTCTTCATCGAGGGGGAGGAGGAAGGAGGAAGGAGAGGAAGGGAAGGAGAGGAGGAGGGAGGTGAGGGAGGTGAGGAAGGAAGGGGAGGAGGGGGAAGGAGGGAGAAGGAAAAGGAAGGGCAGGAGAGAGGAGGAGGGAGGAGAGGAAGGATTGGGAGGAGGGGGAAGAGTAAGACGGGGGAAGGACGGGGAGGAGGGGAAGGAAGTGAAGGAGGCGAAGGAGGGGGAGGAAGGGGGGACATTAGCCCCTTGATTATCCCACGCCCATTCTGTTGATCATCAAAAATTAACCTGAATAAAGTATGTAAACGGTGTCATCCTACCAGAGGTTAGGTTAAGTTAGGTTAGTTTAGGTTAAGTTTAAGTAACGTTAGGTTAGGTTAAGTGAGGTTAGCTTCAGTAACGTTACGTTAGTGTAGATTATGTTAGTCTACGTGAAATTAGGTTAGGTTAGGTTAGGTTAGGTGAGGTGAGGTTAAGTTAGTTTAGCTTAGGTAGCGTTAGATTTGGTTAAGTTAGATTAGGCTAGTTTAGGTGGAGTTAATCTAGTTTGGGTAACGTTAGGTTTTGTTGGGTTGGGTTAGGTTAGTTTATGTAACGTTAAGTTAGGTTAGATTAATTTGCGTAACTTGTTTGTATATTGTCTATCTGCCGATAGATGGCATCTTAGTCGTCGCATGCTAGCTTGTCTGATCATTATTGCACCGAAATATTCCGGAAACATAAGAATGGAGGAGACTGTAAGAGACCATAAAACCTACACTAGGATGTTCCATGTCCCTATTCACAAAGTTATCTCATCTTTTCTTAAAACATTCAATTATTTCAGCGCTCACTACATGGTTACCACTCTGTTGGTAAACCAACTCTCGCCTATTTCCTTCTTAAACCTAAATTTGTCCAATCTAAATCCATTACTACAAGTCTTGCCCTGGTGTCTTAATACGATGACCTTGCCTGAACCATCCTTGTTAAACAAATCGAATGCTTTGTGCTTCCATCTATGAAGAGATAAATACCACAACGCTGTCAAAGAACTTGAGGTTATCGGAGTCCAACAAATGGGATTGGATCATTCTTAATGGGTTCGGATTCCTCTTAAAGGATTTTAATCCTCTAAAAAATATCCAACCATCTTAAGAAAGGTCCAGTCCCTAAAAGGGATCCAGGCTCATTAGAAAGAATCCAAACTCCTTAAGAAACCGGCTGTACAGGAGAGTGGTGACCGAGGGAGGGGGAGGGGGAGAGAGAGGGGAGAGGGGGAGAGGGGAGGGGGGGAAGGGGGAGAGAGGGAGGGGGGGTTACAAGGTCAATGGTTCAGTAATCACGTGAGGCCTTTGTAATCCTTACTGATAAGATATCAAAACCGATAAACTGGTTATCTGTCAGAGAAAGCTGTCTTAACTAAAAATCTAACCGTGGAGGGTTGTAATAGGTCGAATATGGTGATAACAATAAAAAAATAAAAAAGGTGGTAAATAAATAATAAAAGATAATACAATCTCTTTACTTTGAACTTTCGTGTTGAACATTACTTTGGTTTTACTTTTATTCATTTTTTAAACCTACTTTGAGGCTTTCCTTGTTTAGATCACTCAGCATATCTTGTAAATCTGCTCTTTCTGAAATAAGAATATTGTCATCCGCAAATCTTAGGTGGTTCAAATATTCGCCATTTATCTTTAAACCTTTCTTTTCCCAACTCAATCTTCTGAAAATATCCTCAAAACAAGCTGTACATAATTTGGGTGAAATTGTATCACCTTGCCGCACTACTTTCTCGATCTTGATCTTTTCTGTATCTTTATGTAGTCGAATTATAGCGGTACCTTTCGCATAAATATTTTCTAAAACTTTTACGATCTGTTCGTTTGTACCCTGTTTGCGTAGCGAGTATAGTATTGCTATTCTACCGAGTCAAAGGCCTTCTCGTAGTCTACAAAAGCTAAACACAGAGGTATATTGTATTCTGTCGTTTTCTCGATTAGTTGGTTTATCGGCTGCAAATGGTTTAGAGTAGAATATCCGCTCCTAAAGCCTGCCTGTTCTCTTGGTTGGTTTCCAACTAAAACTTGACTTAGTCTATTTGTAAGGATCTTGGAGAATACTTTATAAACATTTGATAGCGAGCTAATCGGTCGATAGTTACTAAGGTCCTTCTGGTCTCCTTTTTTATGAAACAAAATCACTATAGCATTGCACTACGCATTAGGAACGCTTTCTTGACGTAAGCACTGGGTGTAGAACTGAGTTAATTTAATATGAACTAATCTCCCTGCGTCTTTCAATAGATCTATCGATATACCATCTTCCTCAGGTACTTTTCCTCGTTTCATAGTTTTTAGAGCAAATTCTACTTCTTCCTTTGTAATCTCTGGTACTATACACTACTAACGTTTACACATGAATTTACTGACTCAACTACGGTCTTCGACGAGTAAAGTTCTTGGTAAAATTCTTCTACTCTTTTTACCATTCTGTCCCTGCATTCAATGATTTCTCCATTTCTATCTTTCAAACATATCATACTATACCAGAGAAAAAAATTCGTAGGCCACATCCAAAAGGTAGGCTACATACTAAACTGACGTCGAGGAAAGATCACGCCGATGAAGTGGATCCACGGAAGAGGCACACAAAGAAGAAAAAGAAGATTTTTTTTAGATCAATTTCCGATCATAAAAGACTCCTACGTGACTCTGGTCCTAAGGGGGGCATTACTAACATTTAACTTGTGGTCAGACCAACCCGACAACCGAACATATCTACCTGAAGGAAACGAGAACAGTAGTTAGAGACAGTTGTTAGAAATAGTTTCTAGCGAAACCATGTTAGATAACAGGTGACAGCGACACAGGCACAAGTTGATCGGAGATTTCCACACACACTCACTCACTCACACACACACACACACACACACACACACACACACACACTAACACACACAAAATGACCTTGGTTTGACGTCACTGGCCTAGCCATATAAAACACTTCCGAATGAGATAGTGAAGAGGGAGTGTGAAGGGAGGGAGAGGAGGGAGGGTAGAGGACAGAAGGAAGGGGAGAGAGAAGAGGGGGAGAGGTGGGAATTGGGGGAGGAAAAAAAAGGATAAGTGAGGAAATAAGGACAAGGAGGGAGAGGTAAAAAAGGGAGGGAAGGGAGAGGAGAGGTAGAAGAGAGGGAGGGGAGAGGAAGGGAAGGGAGAGAAGAGGAAGAGGAGGAGTGAGGACGTGAAGAAAAGGAGGGATGTAAGGAAAGGAGGGAGAGGGAGGAAAGGGAGGGGAGAAGGATGGGAAGGGTGGGAGGGAGGGAGGGAGGGAGGGGAGGGAAAGGAGAGGGAGGGAGGGGAGGGAAAGGAAAGAGAGGGAGGGAGGGAAGAGGAAAGGGTTGAGAAGTTGTCACGAGTGTGTTATCATCAGTGACGCGTGTCACGTGATCTTGGGTCGTGCGACGGCGTCTGTCACGTGAGACTGAAGCGCCACGTGAGAAGAACTCACTTAGAAATCCCGCGTGTGACGGCGTCTTGACCACATCCCACGGTACTGACGTCGCACGAGGAATGGGTCTTGTGTGTGTGTGTGTGTGTGTGTGTGTGTGTATGCACCTTATGTATATATATATATATATATACATACATATATATAAATACATATATATATATATACATATATATATATATAATGTACACACACACACACACACATACATATATATATATATATATATAATGTGTATATATATATATGTATATATATGTATATGTATATATATATTGGAAACTAGTATGTTATAACACATTTGTAAAAGATCACTGTTAACCCACTATCGGAGAAATAATAACGGAAAGCACAGAGAAACTGTATATTTCGACTACTCTCTCTCTATATATGTACATATTCATATATACATATATATGTATATATACATATATATATATATAAATGTATATATATGTATATATACATATACTGTATATATATATATATATATATATATATACATATATATGTATATATATATATATATATATATATATATATACAAATACACACGAGGGGCGATTGAAAAAATCGTGGCTGCGATGCAACATATCAAAGAACAATCTTGCCATTTTTTATTCAGGTCCACAAATATTTATCCGGCGATTTGTGACCATGGATGAGACTTGGGTTCACCACTTTCAGCCTGAGTCGAAAGAACTATCAGAACAATGGAAGCATCATGGATCTCCAGCTCCAAAGAAGGTCAAGTCGGTGATCTCTGCAGAGAAGGTGATGGCTTCCAATTTTTGGGGGATTCTGGTGGATTATCTGACAAAGGGTCAATCCATTACTGGACCATACTATGCCAACTTAACAAGGCAGCTGTGTGTGTGTGTGTGTGTGTGTGTGTGTGTGTGTGTGTGTGTGTGTGTGTGTGTGAGAGAGAGAGAGAGAGAGAGAGAGAGAGAGAGAGAGAGAGAGAGAGAGAGAGAGAGAGAGAGAGAGAAACGGCATGGAAAGCTATTATTAGGGATGCCTTTCCATCAGGACAATGCGCCAACACACAAATCCGCCTTGGCTCTTGCTGCCATACATGATTGTGGCTTCCAGCTAGTTGGACATCCACCCTATTCACCTGATTTGGCTCCCTCAGAATACTATATATTTCCCAAGATGACTAAAAGAGCTCAGCGGTCAACATTTCGCCACGGATAATGTCGTCGTTGATGCCGTAGAGGTGTAGTTGGAAGACCAAGACTCAAGCTTCTACGAAGATGGGATCCGTAAACTCCACGGCAGTTGGAATAAGTGTGTAAACTTGCAAGGGGATTACGTTGAAAAAAAAATGTATTAATTTATCATGAAATAAATATTTGTACCTTAAGTCACAAATTCCTCAATCACTCTACGTGTGTGTGTGTGTGTGTGTGTGTGTGTGTGTGTGTGTGTGTGTGTGTGCGTGTGTGTATATATATATATATATATTCTTGCGTGTGTATGTGTGTCTGTGTGTGCATGTGTGCCTCTGTGTGTATACATATATAAACATATATACAACTGAATTTACTATAAGTTCCACAGAAAACGGCGTATTTTGCGAGGTCACAACAAACGTCTTGTAGCAAAATGCATTCAGGTCGTAATTTTGCGTTGTCGTACCCGGGTCGTAACTCCACGACATCCCAGAAAACAGCCACTGTAGTACCTAGGAGTGGAGGCAAATGTTCTTCACTCTTGCAGTAATATTGTATGATTTATTTGAACAAAATTATCTGTTCATCAATTCATCAACGCTAACAATCACCATTTGGTTTTCTTTGCTATGAGCAAGAAAAACAAAAGGGTGAGGAGCCTACGCTAGGAGGCGCTGAGTAGCTGGCGCTTGGATTGTTGGGTAGGTAGATAACAAACAGCCACTGCTGGGAGTCCGAGAGGAGTGCAGGATTCGAACCTACAACTAAGCGAATGCGAGGGACAAGTTACAATAAACTTCAAATTATTCATTACGTCAGTCTGATGTAAAGAAAAGAGAAAGAAAAAGAAAATATGAATTAGAACAAAATAAATTCAAAACTCCAGATCCACTGCAATGTAAGCAACCACATTTATCTATTACCAACCACCTTCCCGTTTCCTGTTAATTACTTCCGTCTCTCTTTCTCTTTTTCTCTCGCTCTCTTTGGCCCGTGAATGACTATGAGACAATGAGACGAAGGAGAGAGAGAGAGAGAGAGAGAGAGAGAGAGAGAGAGAGAGAGAGAGAGAGAGAGAGGAGAGAGAGAGACGAGAGAGAAAAATAGGGTTAGTGACCTTACTGAATGTTAATTAACCACAGGTGTTTTGCATCGATAAAAGATAACAAAAAACGATAACTGTTCACCCAAATTCCACCACATATCAAAACTATACACAGGTGTGGAGCCTACGCCCGGAGGTGCTGAGTAGCTGCGGCCGAAGCCGTCACCTTTGCTTTATGATGCGCCTTGGGGACTACTAGGGGCCAGATATTAAGAGTCACTGCTGGGAGTGCAGGACTCGAACCTAGGGTAGGATATACTAATCAAAGGCATATTTCATATGCTACTGTAGTTTTACCAGCGCTTCTGTCCTTTGCTATCAAAGGAATGGAAGTGCAACTTGTAGACTGTTTACTATAAGGTATTCTACACCCCTACGGACCAGATCCACTAAATATTTTTGTGATTGGAGACTCGTCTCTATTCAAAATATATAAATAAATAACTTTTATTTCTACTCTTCCTCTGTTTTTATACACTTTTCAACTCTCTTCTTTTTTTATCTATATGAATCCAAATTTCCAGTGTCATGCTG
>NC_134805.1:39104864-39107364 GCF_046742065.1 Oratosquilla oratoria | reverse complement strand
CTGGGCAAGCGTCACCACGCTCCCTCTGCCGTCGCAACTGAAAAAGTCAATGTTCCCGAGAATTCCGATTGCTCCCAGTTAACCACTGAAAGCCAATAAAATACACTAAACCCCTGAAAACTAGTGAAACCCACTAAACTACGAAAAACAACTGGAAACCACTAAAACACTTAACGTCCGCCACTGAAACCACTGAAAGCCACTAATCCTGGTTAATCTACAGTATGCAAATCGACACGATCTAAACCTATGAGGAGTGAGGGGATCTACCATAGCTGAATAAGATGAACTGGTTTAAACCAGTATATATACATAAGAACACGGGTACGTGTGTTCACTTATGCAAAGTAGACCACTTTTGAAAAAGAAACTAACGAAGCAGAGCGCTTTCGTATATCTTCAGTGCAAAAAGTACATAGTTAAACAGAAATACATAGCTCATATATACATGAAGAAGGAACAAGGACAGTTTACATTAGAGGAGAGGACATTTACCCCCTGGAAAGCGGCAGTTCAGGTCGCAAGGGTCAATGTGTCCCACTAATGAGGGAGGGGCGACATCAGGTCACAGTCGCAGGGTTTCATTTGATCTTATTATTCTTTTGCTTATTTCTTGGCAGATAAAATTGTCAAGTTTGTATAAGCCTTTGTGTAAGTTTGTATTACGATCACTGGTGGTATGGGTCAAACTGCACTCAATTAAGTTTCTTACTATTATGTTATTGGTGTGATAGATGGCATGGGCATTACCCCAATCAACAGTATGGTTATTTAATTCAACATGTTTGAAGATTCCACTAGAATTATTGACATCCCTAACATTTTTCTTATTTTGTTCAATTCTGATGCTTAAGGGTTTGGCAGTTTGACCTATGTAAAATTAATTACACATTTTGTAAGGAATTTTATAAATGCATCCTTTTTTAACTTCAGTACTATTGTTGATGAGCATATGCTTTACTGTACTATTATTCTTAACAATTACATTTACGTTAAATCTTTTTAATGATTCTGTGGCACTTAACATATTTTCTTGAAATGGCAAAATTAAAACATTATGGTAACTGAAAGATGATTTTGGAAGGGAAGTTAAAAATTATTTCCATGCAAAATTGTAAGCAATAACAAGGAATTGTTTAGGGTATCTTAATTTTAGCCCAATGTTAAAAACATTTCTGATTTCTTCATCACTGAATTCAGGATTACAGATACGGAAAGCTCGAAGAAATATAGAAGAGAAGACTGAACGTTTAACACTATTTGGATGAGAATAATAATAATGAATACATGAGCTTACATTGGTTGGTTTTCAATCTACTTTAAATTTAAGGCTGTTGTCTTGACGTAGGATAGTGCAATCTAAGAAAGGTAAGGTACCATTTTTCTCAATTTCTTAAGTAAATTTAATGGAATCAACAAGGTAATTAATTTGGTTAAAAAATCATGCACATTTTTTCTTTTGGCCAAAAACATAAAATGTCATCAATGTACCTAAGCCAAGGGATGTTAGGAGGGAAGATTTTGTGCAATATTTTAGTTTCGAAAAATTCCATGTATAAATTACTTAAAACTGGGGATAAAGGGTTTCCCATACTCATGCCGAATTTTTGGGAACAGAAATTACCATTGAATTGAAACATACAATCTTTAACACATACCTTAATTAGTTCAATCAATGTACTGTATATGATGGTAATGGAAGACCATGTTTATTAAGTTCATCTTGAAAGAAAAATAATATATCATCTATGGGGACTTTAGTGAATAAACTAACGACATCAAAACTAACCAATGTAAACTTATAATTTGGTTTGATATGAAGGAGTTTGTCTATTAAATCAGAAGTGTTTGTAACATGAGAAGAAGAGATTGTACCTAATAAAGGGCTAAGAATAGTAACTAGCCATTTGGATAGCTTGTAAGAAGCGGAACCAATTGACGAAGCAATAGATCTAGCAGGGTTGTTACATTTATGAGTCTTAATGAAACCAATATGTAGCAAAGGAGGGCTAATTGAAATGAATTTCTGTATGAGGTCTCTATTCTCAGGAAGTAGTTCTTTTAACTTTTCGTTATAATAGCTATTAACTGCTTCTGTGGGAGTTTTGTTGAGAAGGGTTTAAGTATTATTATCTAATAATTCATTCATTTTCCTAAGATAATCATCCTTGTTTAAAATAACAACTGCATTAGACTGATCTGCTTTGGTAAAATGTAAATGATTATTATTATTTTTTTAAGATTAATAATTGCCTTCTGAAAACGTTCTGGGCAATTAGGAACAACATCTTGTGATCAAGTACCTTAAACAATACCCTTAGAAATATTAAAATCTTCAACAAATAAATCACGGTTCTTTAAACTACAGAAAGCTTTATCAATGCTGACAAAATCCGTGGGATTTGAATTGTTGGCAAAACTAAGTTCATATCCTAAAGCTGTTTTCTCATCTGTACTAAGAATTTTGTCAGAAAGATTAACTACAAACTCACTGTTAGCA
>NC_134805.1:39094864-39099864 GCF_046742065.1 Oratosquilla oratoria | reverse complement strand
ATATATATATATATATATATATATATATATATATATATATATATATATATATATATATGTATATATATATATATATATATATATATATATATATATATATATATATATGTATGTATCTATACAGTACATACATTCGACATACTTTTCTTCGATTTTATATACCCATAGGGAACTGTACTCCGATTTATCTTAGCAGGCTTTCCAGCCCCATCACCCATCCATGGGGGAGTGCTGAGAGTACCTGGAGGCCCACAGACTCTGGCGAGTGACCTGACCTCTCCCCTTAGCTAACTTGGAATCTCGCCTGCCCATCTCGAGGCCATCTTTGGCCCGGCCAGCCACAGTCGTCGTGCGGCCACCATGAGCCCACGCCAAACTGTGCGAGGACACGCGCGCGCGCGCGCACACACACATAGACACCATCACGTAATCCAAAATCATGGTGAATCACACACGTGCACACAACTCGTGGTGCAGTTGGTAGAGTTCCCGGCTACCACTACGGAGGTACGGGTTCGAATCCCGCCCAGGGCTGAAATAATTTCAGTATTGCTGTACTGAGGGTTGTTACTCCAACTCTCGTGGGCGGGGAGTTGGGTGTGTGTGTGCGTGTAAGGTCGGCCATATATGAGCTCTGAGCTCTCTTCCGGGAGGGAAATAGCTGTCGATCACGAGTCCACACACATACACACACACAAATGCTTGTTGGTGTGATGGTTAGTGTCGAGGGAAATCACGCAAAAGAACCGAGATCGTACCCTACACAGGGCTTGAAGAGTATCGCAATACTGTGAGCCGTCACTGTCCCCTTGGAGCATGTGAATGGATGTATAGTGTGTGTAAGGTCATATCACCTGAAGCCAGTTATAGTAGACATACTCTTTATAGGGACGAATAACGAAATAAATAAATAAATTAATTAGTTAATAACAAAGCATGACATGACAGTATGGTAGAATATGACAAGGATGCACTACAGGAAACATTGAGAAAATGGTGTTTAAGTAAAATTACCATACAACTTTATTTTTATTTATTTATTTATTTATTTATCTCTTTATTTATCTAAAATTATTTTTTTGGGTGAACATTTTCCGAAAATATTCTAAGAGGGAATCAAATTATCTAAATTCAAAATATAAAAAGGCCTCTCATCTAAACATGTAAATGGAGGAGACTGCAAGAGACCATAAGGCCTACACTAGGCAGTTCCATGTACCATTACTACCTATCATCCCTGTCCATAAATTTATCTAATCATCTCTTAACACAACCAATCGTTTCAGCGCTCAGTAGATGGTTACTAAATCTATTTCATTCGTTCACCACTCTATTGGTAAACCGGGTCTTGTCAATTTCTTTCCTAAACTTAAATTTGTCCAATTCAAATGCATTACTACGAGTTGTTGAAACAAAAGAGACTGGTTCAAATGCAAACGTGTGTATGCTGGGATCAACAACCAGGACCTCATGGGGCATGTCCATAGGCATAAAGTACAAGGACACACACGCACACACGTACGTAGTACCCTAATAAGCGAGCAGACCTTCCCGAGGGCGTTTTGACCTTCCCGAGAGGTATTGTGAGACAGTCACCCAACTCTCTCCTCCCAATTCCTCCACTTGCTCCCCCTTCCCTCCCCCTCCCCCCATCCTCCTCCGTTGTCACCGTTTTACCCCTCGCCCCCTTCCCCTCCCTCTCTCTCAAATCTCCTTTTCCCCCTGTTGGCGAAATAGATTTCGTTCTATTGAACGCCAGATGATTTAATATTGACGGGTGGTAGAAATTTGGGGTGACGTGGGGTTGTGGTATACACCTACTACTTGCTCTCCCTCACACACACCCCTCTCTCTCTCTCTCTCTCTCAATACTAACTCCCCATAAACTCTCCATTCCTGCACGTTCCTCATCTCCGTCGGCCACGGCAGCGGCAGACCGACCTCGCCGCGCCCTCCTCCTCCTCTGCTTCCTCCTCCTCGCCTCTCCACTCCACCCTGGCCTTCCACAGGACCACGGTAATATGGCGGCAGTCATTCAAATCTGACCCAGGGAACATCAGAAATACTCCAAATATCTGTCCTTGTTGACCATTTACTACATACACATACACACACACACACACGTGGCGCAGTTGGTAGAGTTCCCGGCTGACACCACGGAGGTCCGGGTTCGAATCCCTCCCAGGGCTGAAATAATTTCAGTATCGCTGCGCTGCGGGTTGTTACTCCAACTCTCGTGGACGGGGAGTTAGGGGTGTGTGTGCGTGTAAGGTCACAGCATTACCCATAGATCGGTCATATACGAGCTCTGAGTTCTCTTCCGGGAGGGAAATAGCTGTCGATCACGAGTCCAACATGTGACCCAAAGACCATGGTGAATCACATACACACACACACGCACACACACACACACATATATATATATGTGTGTGTGTGTGTGTGTGTGTGTGTGTGTGTGTGTGTAGTAAATAGTCAACAAGGAAAGATATTTTGAATATAGGACACTATGATCCAAACATATTTGTCTATTCAGACATCTTCAGGGAATACAGAATGAAAATGGGTAGGATCATGTATACACAAAAGTAATCGGCTGCTACATATTCAACAATTTTCTTTACAATAAAATTATCCTGTTTATATATGCCCAAACTTACGTTTATAATGTTAACAAAAGAATGTTTAATAAGACTGGATTTAATAATGTTTCTTTCCAACATAAAACTGCAAGAGACAATTTCCTTGCAGTTCTAGGTTGGATAGAAACATTATCAAATCCAATCTTATTAAAATTTATTTTGATATTATGAACGTAAGTTTAGGCTTGTATAAACTGGATAACTCCATTGCAAAGAAAACTGTTGAATATGTAGCAGCCCACGGTGTGTCCCCATCCTGATATACGTTTTGGCGAGAAATTGTCTTGTGTGACTGACCTCCCATGTTCCTGTCTTGCCCATTACTTTTCTGTATACATGTTCCTACCATTGTCATTCTGCATTCCCCGAAGTTGTCTAGAATATACAGTATATATATATATATATATATATATATATATATATATATGTGTGTGTGTGTGTGTGTGTGTTTCTGCGTGTGTCTGTGTGTGTGTGTGTGTGTGTGTGTAAGCAGATAATTAAGTGCATGATAAACTGAATAAGTAAAAAAAATACATAAATATGTGAAAATAAATGAGGAAATTAATATATTACCAAATAAGTAAATAAATCAATCAATAAGAGAATCCTACTTAACTGGTCTCAAATAATAATAATCTATATATTAATACGCTTGTAACTGTCTATCGTGTGTGTCACGCGGTGACGTCACGGCAACGAAGCCTTGCTGACGACTGATTGGCTGCGAGCGAAGCGAGAGTGGTGACGTCACGGCAACGGAGACGACTTATTGGCCGAGAGCGGTGACGTCACGGCAAAAAGGAGACGACTGATTGGCTGCCAGCTAAGCGGCAGTGATGACGTCACGGCAACGGAGACGACTTATTGGCCGAGAGCGGTGACGTCACGTCGCTTCAGCATGTTCGACACGACGTCACGGTGCAAAGGAATTGAAGTAGTTTTATTCTGGCTAAAGACAGACGATTTTATTCACCTATTTATCACATTCTTTCGATAAATGAAATATTAAAAAAGGCATTTATTCAAAGCTTAACTTGTGACGTCATGTCGTGTTACTTTCTGAGCTCCTGACAGAACCTCACGAAAATAAGTAGATAAATAAATAAATAAATAAATAAACAGCATTCAAACGTCTATACAAGTTCAATCATAGGTTACATGAAGATAATCAAACGTCTATAAATGTTTATTGTGACATGACATAAACGATTCAAAAAATTTATTGCCTTTATTATTGACCTAACGAGAAAGAGAAAGAGAGAGAGAGAGAGGAAGAGAGAGAGAGAGAGAGAGAGAGAGAGAGAGAGAGAGAGAGAGAGAAGACGGGAGAATTTGACGACAACGTCGGGAGACTATGACGACTCCTTTTGGAGACTGACGACTCCTTCGGGAGATTTTGAAGACTCCTTCGTAATACTTCAAAGTTGAATAACCGTGGAATTTCCGCGGGTCCTATGTGACATGACATAAACGATTCAAAAAAATTTATTGCCTTTATGATTGACCTAACGAGAAAGAGAGAGAGACGACGGGAGAATTTGACGACTCTTTTTGGAGACTGAAGACTCCTTCGGGAGATTTTGAAGACTCCTTCGTAATACTTCAATTTGAATAACCGTGGAATTTCCGCGGGTTCTATGTGACATGACATAAACGATTCAATTTTTTTTTATTGCCTTTCTGATTGACCTAACGAGAAAGAGAGAGAGAGAGACGACGGGAGAATTTGACGACAACGTCGGGAGACTTTGACGACTCCTTTTGGAAACTGAAGACTCCTTCGGGAGATTTTGAAGACTCCTTCGTAAATCCCGTGGAATTTCCACGATTCCTGCTAGTAGTAGTAGTAGTAGTAATAATAATAATAATAATAGTAATAATAAATAAAATCCCAGACCATCACCTTTGCCCTACGTTCTTGATAAGCCGGGGCAAGTGGCAGTCACTGGTAGCAATTATAAAGTCGGATACGGTAACTAAGAGTCGTATGTTGGGAGTCTAAAATCCAAAAATTCCCAATTGTTGGAATGAAAAGGTCTTTCGACTATCACAGAGTTTCTGATTCAGAAAACTAAATAAACATGTACACACACCTATAACTATATGCATACATACATACATACACACACACATATATATGTATTATATACATACACACACACACACACACACATATATATATATATATATATATATATATATATATATACACGTATGCATACGAGTATATGTATACTCTATATTTGGCAACATGTCACTCTGAGCATTGGTTAGTTCCGAATTGTAGAGAGATTAATTTTCAATAAAGAGAGCTATGGAAGCAGAGAAGCAGAGAAGTTCCAAACTTTGGTGGTGGTGGTG
>NC_134805.1:39009864-39092364 GCF_046742065.1 Oratosquilla oratoria | reverse complement strand
AAGCATACATGTAGAAATTGAAACGTGGTACAGCCAAGGACTCGAGCCTCCGCTAACACGTGACAAGTGATAGTGACTTAATAGCGCCATCAACATATATATATATATATATATATATATATATATATATATATATATATATATATATATATATATATATATTACTAAAAAACATATCTAGTGGTGTTTTAGTGCATATCAAGTGTAACTTGTAAATCTTAGACAGAATGACCGTTTAATTCTGTTATATAACAATTTTTTCGCTTATAATTTGAATTTGGATGTGGGTTTATATAAGTTGGACAATTCTCTTAGTTGATCAGATAAGTCAGCAAGTTAGCTTAGGTTGATTTATTTTTTGTTAAATTTCATGGGAAATGAAATGTAAATCCTTTAAAAATCGACTTTTTGTGAGTTTCGATAAAGTACATAAACCAAAGTATTCAGAAAGAAAAAATGTAAAAATATTGTTCTGTTTACAAGAAAATGAACGTTATCAAGATCCCCCACATAAAGAGTAGCAACCCTAGATATGAATTTGTAAATATAATAGCCCCAACAGTGATGATCAGTTAATCAATGTTAGGTTAGGTTAGGTTAGGTTGGGTTTGGTTGGGTTAGGTTTGTTTAGGTAAGGTAAAGTTAGGTAAAGTAGGTAAGGCTAAGTCTTGTTGGGTTAAGTTAGGTTAGGTTAGGTTAGGTTTGGTTAGGTAAGGTGAGGTTGGGTTGGGTTAGGATTGGTTGGGTTAAATTAGGTAAGGTTAAGTTAGTTTAGGTAAGGTAAAGTAGGTAAGGCTAAGTTTGGTTAGGTTAGATTAGGTTAGGTTTGGTTAGGTTAAGGTGAGGTTGGGTTGGGTTAGGATTGGTTGGCTTTGGTTAAGTTTGGTCAGGTAAGGTTAGGTTAAGCCTGTTAAGATCAGCCACTTATGAACATTTGCTTGTAAAGAAAAACAGCCCCCAGGTAGCGGATATTTACAAGAAGATCCAATTCCAGTTACGTACAAAAGTATTACAAAGGAGGAGCCTGCCGACAGAAGACCTTTTAGTCCATAACTAGGCCGGATGCGAAAAAATATATAATAAAACACATAAACAAATAAATAGAACAATTAAATAGATAATGATAAATAATAAACAATCAGATAAATAGTGAATAATAATAAACGAACAGATTAACAATAATAATTAACAATAAATCTGTTTATATTTCAATTCCTTTTCGTAGAATAAAATCGCCCGGCGCAGGATTGTGTCGTGAAAGACGAGGGAAAAGGCTGACGGAGAGGAAATTGGCGAGCGGGAAAGAAAAAGAAAATATCTTTGGAGGGCATTAAAGATATTCTATACTTCCGCCATCACCTCCCCGCCCCCACACCCCCACTACCTTGGGTGGGAGGAGGGAAGAGAGGAAGGAGTAGGAGGCTAGTAGGGGAAGGGAGGAGGGGGGAGTGAGGAGTGGAGGGAGAAGGGGGAAGGGAGGAAGGGGGAAGGAAGGAGGGAGGGTGAAGGGATGAGGGGGAGGAACGAGAGGGAGGGAGGGAGGGAGGAGGGGAAAGGCAGGGAAGGAGTGCACGTGAGTGAATTTAATCACCTGACAACAGCCAGGTTAAGAAGGAAAAGTGCCACCCGGTACGTAAGGGTCCACCAAGATGAACCCTAACCGAGATGAATAAAATCACCTGGCGGCAGCCGTAACAAAGAAAAGTATCAACAGGAAGGAAAGGGAAGGGGGTTAGATAAACTAATTCACTATACCAGATACTGCCTTGATGTGGTATATTTGACCTACCACCATACCACCACACCTCCCAAAAATCCTTCCTCAGAGCAGTTTTGAGCTGAAAAATGCAACCTACCCGCATGAGAAATCTTTCACCCTGGCCTCGATTCACTCAGACTGACCACACGATAGGTCACATGAGCCAATCGCGAATATCCTAAAAAAAATTGGCTTCCGCCTGACGATTTTATTCAGCCAATGGAAAACCCTTCACTAAAGAAAAGGTTCGTATTGAAACTCACGCGCGGATCCGTGGCAATAAAAAAGGCACAAGACTTATAGCATGTGACCTGACATTGCGTTAAGTATCAGGTCAGGCGGCATGTGACCTGACCCTGCATAAGATCTCAGATCAGGTGACCTGACCTTGCGTAATGTCTCAGGTCAGGTGACAGGTGACCTCCACTTGCGCAAGGTCTGAAGGTGTGACATGTGATCTGACCTTGCTTTAAGTCTGAGGTCAGGTGACCTGACCTTGTGTAAGGTCTGAAGGTATATGACATGTGACCTGACCTTGAGAAAGGTCTCAGGTCTGGTGGCATGTGACATAACCTTGCGTAAGGTCTCAGCTCAGGTGACACGACCTGAACTTGCGTAAGATCTGAAGGTATGTGACATGTGATCTGACCTTGCGCAAGGTCTGAGGTCTAGTGACGTGACCTAAACTTGCATAAGGTCTCAGCTCAGGTGCCATGTGACCTGAGCTTGCGTAAGGTCTCAGGTCAGTTGACATGTGACCTAGCTTTGCGTAAGGTCTCAGGTCAGATATATGACTTGACATTGTGAAAGGTCACAGGTCAGGTGACATGTGACCTGACATTGTGTAATATCTCAGATCAGGTGACATGTGACCTGACCTTGAGCAAGGACTGATGATATGTGAAATGTGGCCAGACCTTGTCCAAGGTCTGAGGACAGGTGACCTGACATTAAGGAAGGTCTGAAACTCCATGACATGTGACCTAACATTGCATAAAACCTTAGAGCAGATGACATGTGAGCTGGGCTTACGTAAGTTCTCAGAACACGTGACCTGACCCTGCAGCTGCTAAAGGTCACGTAAAAAAATGATAGGCTAAATGATGAAAAACGGCGAACACTGACGTCACCGCCTCAAGGCGGTGTCAGGTTTCTTTCCCGGAAGTGCCCATAGAGGGAGAGGAGACGTACACACGTGCAGACATGCATACGCACACCCACATATTTCTTATATACCACATCATTACCGGAAGATTGGGTACATATATGAGATCTTAGCTCTCACCTAATTTAACATTTGTCGGTCACGAGCTCAACGCATGATCTAAGACCTTAGTACAATAGAGAGAGAGAGAGAGAGACGGGGGGAGGGGAGGAGAGAGAGAGAGAGAGAGAGAGAGAGAGAGAGAGAGAGAGAGAGAGAGAGAGAGAGAGAGAGGCGGGGCTGGGAAAAAGATGGAGAGAGAGACGTGAAGAGAGGGGTAGGGGAGAAGGGAGAGAGAGAAACGGGAGAAAGAGCAAGAGAGAAATAGAGATATATAGGGGAGAGCAAGAGAAAGTGAGAGAGACGGGGTTATATATATATATGAATATATATATATATATATATATATGTATATATATATATATATATATATATTTGATGAATGGTTTAGACAGATGAGAGACTGGGTGGAGGAAGAATAAGCGAAGATGGGCTGGAACTTTTTATTGCTTATACGTTTCGACCGACTCGGTCTTCTTCAGTAAGCTGTCTACAAACAGTTGGACCACATATTTATACACCCGAGGATGGGAACAAGGACAGGTCACCCCGCTGGCTGTCTGGGGATTCCCTTTCCCGTATCAAGCATACGTTTCCCAATTGTATTTATAATTAATCTACTTGTTGCCTCTGACAAACAAACAAAACCTTCCCTGTCATTGATGTTTTCATAATAATTAATGTAGGCAGCTTCAACAGTCTTCCTCATGTCTCTCCTTAATCCCGTGTGTAGAACCTCGACTCCATCCCAGTGGGGCAAATGTCCAGACCGGTCAGCATGTTGGACGAGTGAGTTAGAAGTCCTGTGTGACCTCAAGTCTCTTTTGTGCTCAGCTACGCGTTTCTCGACGCCTCGACCTGACTCACCGTAATATGAAGACGAGCAACTACCGCAAGGAATGCGATAGATGGTACTGAGGGTGTTTTGGGACAGTCCTTTTATATTCTTGGTCTTGACCATTTTTCCAATTTTGGAATTGGACGTCCTTGCTATTCCGCAGGCTGAACGATTTAGATTTCCATGGTAAGAAGTTAGCTAGTTATGATGTGAAGGCCTTATTCACAAATGTCGACGTGGAGGAGGCGTTAGTTGCCGCCAAGAGAGTCATAGACAGTCTTAGTAATGACGAATTACCAGTTCCCAGGAGTGATTATGTTAAACTTATATCCCTATGTGTAAAATTCGGTGTATTTACGTTCAATGGTAAGGAATATAAACAACACAGAGGTCTCGCCATGGGAAGTCCTCTTTCTGCGGTGCTAGCCTGTCTTTTTATGGAAACGTTGGAGGAAGACGAATATAGAAGGATCATGGGTAGAGGCACCACGTGGCTAAGGTATGTGGACGACGTTATTGTGATAGTGCCGGAGAATATCGACATTGGACATAAGCTAGGTAGACTCAATAGAGTCCATAAAGATATTCAATTCACTGTGGAGATGGAAGACGACCATAAGTTACCATTCCTTGACACGTTGGTGCACAGGAGGGATGAAGGAGTAAGATTCTCAGTGTACCGAAAACCTACCAACAGAGATGACTTTGTGCACTACTTCTCAGGACACAGCGAGCGAGTGAAGACCGGCGTGCTCATAGGCTTCTTCCTCAGAGCTTTTAGGATTTGCAGTGAGGAATTTTTAGAAGATGAATTAGCCTACATAACTAATGCCTTTAAGAAGTTAAAATATCCAGGGGGAATGATTGAAAAGCTGAAAGGAGTGGCTAGGAACATTTTCATGAGACCAAATGTCCAGTCGTCCGAGGATAATAAGGTACAGTATATTTCGATTCCTAACTCTAGAAATACTGATGTCATTGACAGATTTCTTGGGATGTGTGGGTTAAAAATTGCATGGACGTCCAATTCCTAATTTGGATAATTGGTCAAGTCCATGATTATAAAAGGACTTTCCCAAAACACCTTCAGTACCATCTATCGCATTCCTTGCGGTAGTTGCTCATCTTCATATTACGGTGAGTCAGGTCGAGGCGTCGAGAAACGCGTAGCTGAGCACAAAAGAGACTTGAGGTCACACAGGACTTCTAACTCACTCGTCCAACATGCTGACCGGTCTGGACATTTGCCCCACTGGGATGGAGTCGAGGTTCTACACACGGGATTAAGGAGAGGCATGAGGAAGACTGTTGAAGCTGCCTACATTAATTATTATGAAAACATCAATGACAGGGAAGGTTTTGTTTGTTTGTCAGAGGCAACAAGTAGATTAATTATAAATACAATTGGGAAACGTATGCTTGATACGGGAAAGGGAATCCCCAGACAGCCGGCGGGGTGACCTGTCCTTGTTCCCATCCTCGGGTGTATAAATATGTGGTCCAACTGTTTGTAGACAGCTTACTGAAGAAGACCGAGTCGGTCGAAACGTATAAGCAATAAAAAGTTCCAGCCCATCTTCGCTTATTCTTCCTCCACCCAGTCTCTCATATATATATATATATATGTATGTATATATATATATACACATGGAGAGAGAGAGAGAGACGGGGAGGGGGAGAAAGAGAGAAGGGGAGAGAGAGATGGTGAGAGAGAAAAGGGGTAGGGAAAGGGAAGGAGGAAGAGGGAGATAGACGGGGAGGGAAAGTTAGGGAAAGAGGGCAGAGAGAGGGAGGAAGGGAAAGGGGGAAGAGAGAAAGGAAGGGAGGAAGGGGGAACGGAGGGAAAGAAAGAGAGCGAGAAAGTTAGAAAGAGAGAATGAGAGAGAGAGAGCGAAAGAGTGAAGTGAGAAAGAGAAAGAGAGAGAGAGAAGGGAGAGGAGCGAGCTTAAAACCCCGTTTCCCAATTCGTTCTTTCAGTCGTCTTCCCGCCAAAGTTTTCCTGTTGGAATGTATGACTCACAGCCGAATAAAACTGTCTCTAGAGAACTGGAGTGATTATAGGTTTGAATCAAATTAGTTAGCGGAAGCCAGAGACAAAGCATAACAAATGTCCTCGCCGTCAACTTTACCTAATAACTGAAAAATTCACCAAGATCACTTTTAGATTTAACTGTCAACCTTCCTATTGCCATCCTTAAGGTCCTGTTCACACTAGCGGTTTCAACCGTGGCGGTTCAATTAAAATGTAAGTCCTTGGAGGCGTTCATACACAACCGCGCACTTTTTCTTTGACTATGCGGTACCGCTGCAGTTTCCACGCGGTTCAATCCGTTACTGTTCCCAAGGAACGGGGCCGGTGCTTTTGCGGGAAATAAGAAAATTCAATCAGGCCTCTACTCTCGAAATTTGTTTAATTTTCGTGTAGTATGCCAATCTTAGCCAAGCAGTGTTAAACGTTTGATATACTAAATATTGAAAGATTAAATGAAATTTGTAATTTCTTAATACAAGTTAATTAAGACAATTACAGACTTCCGCTCGAAGCCCGATTTGATTAAACCGATCAAATAGGCTTAGAACCGGCCCTGGATTATCACCTGGTTATCATTGACTAAATTCATCTAACGACAACCAACAAAATATACAAGAACGACCTCTGTCGACTACCGGTTAACATTTCAAATTAGTTTACTGTAGCAGATCCACTTCGACAATAAATGGCTGGTTATCCTAAACCCTTTCGTCTTAAAGATAAAGTTTATATACTTTGATTTGGCTGGTAAAAATTAACTTATTATGAAACAGCCTACAGGAGAGGGACCAAGCATTAAATACATGAACAAAGACAATCACTAATTAAAAATGCTAGTGTACTTGTTTCATGTCTTGTTCGTCAAACAATGGTCATTTGCTCTTACCACATTATTTATATAAGAACTATGGGAAAGCCGATTCCCTGTGCCCAGTATGCTATTGTTCACCTGAAGGAAGTTACACAAAAGAACAATCAAATGAACAAAAATATTAGCGTTTGTATTCAGGTACAAACATTCAAATCGCTGACCACTATTTTACAATACTTTTTACAGCCTCTCTCCGCACGCTTATTTGTTTCAAACCTCGTACAGTTAAAAAAAAAGTTCCTTAACACATTGCTACTATCCACTGTTACTAAAGACACTTACTTTACAGATGATTGAAAGGTGCGTCCACTGATAACACAAAAACAAATTCGACTGTAGTTTATTTGTGGTGATGTGGTACGACAGTTTTCTACACCTGTATAACCAGAGAAAATTGTATAGGCGAATTTTGTTTCCTCAGCTGTGCATGCTAACCCTTACTAAAACGCAAAAAATTCTGCCATTGCTTTACAAAACATTCCGATGATAATGTGTTGGCATTAACAGCTAATAAAAAACGTTTTCGCTTTTATTCTGCCTTCCCATGATATGAAAAGTATGTTCATCCTTGTCCGCATAATATAATAATGATTAGATTAATCTAACTGCTTTATCATCAAGGACGAGCACCATGCTTTTTTTTTTTTTTTTTTTTTTTTGCAACTGGATCTTTACTGTAACTGAAACGGAAGTATTGAAGCCGCCTTCTTTATTGTCCCAAGACAAAAATGCGTAACATTGACACCATCTACAGATTTCCCTCACTTCACTTTGTAATTACAGTGCCCTAGTACCCCCAATCACTATATGACCTTTTACATATTTTTCTGAGCAGACAATTTTATTCACCGTTGGGTAAGATTGCGTGCTAAAGGAGCAATATTGCATGCACACAATTGAAAAGGAGCCTATTTTTTTTTGCATTCTGTTGCCCATTGCCCATTGGTTAGTATTGTTGACAACATATCTCAGGCGACCCGGATGTCATTTTGTCGTTTTTAAATTATATAAAAGAATATATACAAATGGCTATCATAATATTTTTCCACGTCTATAAGGCATGGAATGTATTAATAACCTAAACTATTTGTATTGTCATCATAAGATAGGGGTTCTCAACCTTTTTCCCGTTATGCACCCCGTGAGTCCTTAGCTAGACTATCGACCCACACCTCCATTAACTAGACACCAATTTTAGAATATATAGACTAATTAGATATACAACGGTTCTACAATGGATATCAGATTGCTCAAGTAGTAAGGACTTTCCCATCAGTTAAGCATTAACGTAAAAAACAAGGGTCAATGATACTACACATGCAGATTTAAATGTTTAAATATATTTCGATCGTCATGAAAGTACCCTTGCAGACCTTCCTGCGAACCCGAAGTTGAAAACCTCTGTCATAAGATATGTTTACCGGCCATTAAAGAAACAATCATATGTCAGTCTGTCTTATGCACAAGTCATCCTCGTGAAGCACATCGATCGCAGTATTCCTTTAGCCCTGTAGAATATTCAGTTGGATAGAGGAAGTTTCCACAAAAATAGAAAGACATGTGCCACTACCACCGACACATTGTTTTTTCACAGGAAATAATCCATTTAACTTTTGTAAATCCCTTGTCACTGAAAGAAAAAAGTATTCATATTCATCTATCTTTTCATATATTCATCCATCTTCAATTTCACCATGGCCTTAGGGGGCTTCCCAACACTTTACCTAAGGCAAGAATTATTATAAGGGAGCATTGGGAAAGAGGGGAATGTCTATTGAGGAAGGACGGGAGAAGACAGAAGATAGGGGTGAATGGAGAATGGTTGTGTATGGATAATGCTGTGATGCATGGAAGGGAGTAGGTGGGGGTGGGGTGGTAAGGGAGTATGTATGAAAAATAATTTGACACAGCCCAGATATTTCTCTCCGTCTTCTCTTTTTCTGCATGAGGGGACAGAGAGGGGGGACCGCCGATTAAATGAAGCGGCCTTGCTGTGGATATGCTGTGTCTTGTGACACTACTTCTGACCCAGGGCAGTGGGTAAGTTGCAGAGATGACCTGTCATCCAGGAGGAGCTAAGATGAGAGGGAGGAGAGTGAACGGGAGTGGAGTATGTGGGAATGAAATGGGTGGGAGTGGATTTTATGCATTTGTTTTTTGGCTACCTCCCTTGTAAAGGGGAAAAAGCCTTTAGTATATATACATATGTATTAATTATTTCAGTCCTCACAGATGATAAAATATCACAATAAATACAAGACATAAACTCCCACTTCAACTAATTGAAGTGATAGGTTCCTCAGAAGAGAATGTCAGTTTTTCAGATAGTGACACTGATATCTATTTCCCATTAAATGAGTGTGATTGTTGTTTGAAGGGGAAGATCAGAAAGTGAGATGTAATGAAGGGTTGATTAGATGGGGTATCCAAAGTATGTTTTTAATCAACAGGAGTCCATGAGAGTAATTATTTATAATATAGCTTAATCTTGAATATATCAGTGTTACTGTAGAATGGGGTAAGTGTGCCCATAATAGGGGAAGTGTGCCACATTTCCAAATTACCTAATGGAATTGGTTAATTGTTTCTTTTTCTTTTAGATAAGTCCACCATTTAGACAGTAGAATTGACAGTTTTTTAATTGAATTTCAATTTCAACATTCTAAATTGAAAAGGTATGTTTGTTTTTTAATTATAACTTTTTTGATATTTGCATTTTTTCCATTATAAGACAAACAACTGGTTAGATGAGCAAGAAAATATCATATATACATAAAAATTTGGTTGTGAACTGCAAATATGATGAGGTTGAATATGTTACAATACTAAACTTATACAATAATTAGGGAGAGATACAGGTCCTCTGGGGCAAGTGTGCCATGCCCATTACTAAATTTTTTTTTTTTTCCTTTGACCAAGTTCACAATGGTGCACCACTACAAACCTTTGGGTGGCAGGTCATAGGGCAAGAGATATATTAATGATGATTTGAAGAGAACTGTTGATTGTGTGAAGGCTGGTGAGTTGATGAACAAAGTGGTTAGGGATGAAGATTCCCTGTTGAACCCTCTGGGATCATGTGATCGGTGCAAGAGGAGGAACATGGTCAATAGGAGAGCAACGGACTGCTTTGCTGCCAGAGGGGGAGTGGTGTATTGCTCAGCATATTGCTGTTTTAGGGGATTATGGATATGTATATGATGATCTTGAGTTGCATACCTTTGTTAAATCCTTCTGGAAAAGGCAGCTCACACAGTGGTTCAACTGAAGGACAACATGCCAGGTGTAGAGTGGTTGAATCTCTTTGTTAAGCATCACAAATACTTACCAAGTAAATGCGTGCCAAAACATCAGTAGAAAAGGGCAGTTGTAAGTGTAGAAGCTGTGACTGAGTTTTATGTTAATCTAGATAAGTGTGATGTGAAAGATTTACCTCAAGAAAATGTTATCAATTACAATGAGACAAATTTTTGTGATGACCCAAAGGGTACAGTTCTTATCTATAGGAAGGGTGTTAAACACGTAGAAAGAGTAATTAATGTGTCAAAAACCAAGTGTTTCAGTCACGTTTTCAGGAAGTGCTTCTGGGGTGTTACTTGATCCTTATGTTGGTTTACAAAGCAGAGCATTTATTGCATAGTTGGGTGCAAGGTGAACCAATACATGCCAGATATGATAGAACAAAGTCAGGATGGTTTGATAGTCATTGCTTTGGTGAATGGTTTTTAAAGGTTATGGTACCCTATTTTACTAAGCTGGACAATAATCTACCTAGAGCAATGATAGATAATCTTGCACCTCACCAGTCTGCAGAAACCATTGAGCTGTGTGAGAAGCACAACATGAAATTTATCCTTCTTACTCCTAATAGCACTCATCTTCTTCAGCCACTTGATGTTTGTATTTATGGACCTATGAAAAGGCATGGAAAAAAGTTGAACCAGAATGGAAGCTTGGTCTTGGAGAGCACTTCACAACACTGCCAGAGCAATGGTTTCCATATCTGCTTTTACAGCTGCTCAGTGCAATCCCTAATACCAGCTTCTTGTAACCCCTTTTGCAGCGACAGACATCTACTCACTGAACAAGAACAGTGATTGATAAACTGCAGCAATCTGACATTCCTCCATCTGCATCACACTTGGTAAGTCCCATGGATGTTGAACACCTCCAGGTCTTGAGGGAAGCTGCATGCAGAAAGCCAGGGGCTGCTGTTTGAGGTAGGAGACTGCAGGTATCAATCACCTGGGAAAAGTATAAGTGCTCATGACCTTGCTACAGCTGGGCCATCAGGACCTCAAAAGAAGAAAACAAGAGCTCGGGAACCATCTCTATCTGACAGCAAAATCAGCAGAATTTCTGCAGTCTGATCCTGATTCAGTGAAGGCAGAGGCAGTTAAAGCTAGTGATTGAATCTTGGTGAAGCTTGCTACCAAGAAACAGAGTATCCACTGTGTAGGAAAGGTACAAGAAAAGGAGGGTGAAGAATATGTGGTGGAGTATGTATGTCAGCATTATGACAGTGACCAAGATGCGAAATATGCCTTTGCTAAGCCTGAAGGACCTGATACATATGTCATATTAGTAGATAATGTACTTTAAGAGGCTACCACAACCTTCAATTTCAAAGAATTTCACATTCTTCCCTGCTCACTGCTTTGTAAACATCACTGTTCAGTAGGATTTTACTCTTTGGGTAAGTGCGCCATATTGTATACTAAGAAGAATAAGTTCAAAGTATGGTCATATCTACATGTTCTTCTCTGTTTTGATACAATAAAATCAATGTAAATGCATATAGTGGTTGGGAAGTGCCTTGCTGTGGATGTACTGTGTCTTGCGACACTGCTTCTGACCCAGGGCGGTGGGCAGGGTGCAGGGATGACCCGTCATCCAGGAGGTGCTCAGATGAGAGGAAGGGTGGGAGGGGTGTGGAGTGTATTTAGGGATGAAATGGGTGGGAGTGTTTTTATGCCTTTCCCTTTTTGGCTACCTCCCTTGGAAGGGGGAAAAAGCCTTGGTATATGTATGTATGTATGTATTACAGTTAAAAAACAAAACAAAATTGTGGCACACTTGCCCTGTTCTATGGTATCTTTAAGCATTAGTTACATTGGTGGGAAGAGAGCCATGGGTGGATACAAGGTCTGATCGAATGATTTGTCAGATGTTCCTCCAAGCATTATTGCCACAAATTTTGCATTGGACCAGAGGGTGGAGTGCAAATCTATCAGAGGAGTGGAGGCATAGAAGGGAATACTCCATCTCAAGCTGTCTTAGCCCATTTGTTGACAGGGATGCAGGTGTGAAATAGCAACCAGCAAAAGGATACAAATCACAAATAGATCTTGTGGATTAATAGGTGGCACAAATTAACAGTGGAAAGAGCTTCTGGGGCATGTAGGTTGGGGTTGGGGGAACTTGAGTTGTGAATAGCAAAGCATACATATATTCACATACCAATTGCTTTTTTCCCCCCTTACAAGGAAGGTAGCCAAAAAACAATGGTTGTGTGTGGATGATGTGGTGATGCATGCAAGGGAGTGGATGTTGGGGGGCGGTAAGGGAGTATGTGTGAATAATATTTTGATGCAGCCTGAAGGGATTTCTCCCAGTTTTCTATTTTTCTGCATGATGGGACAGAGAGGGGGGTTGCCGATTAAATGAAGTGGCCTTGCTGTAGATGTACTGCATTGCTTCTGACCCAGAGCAGTGGGTGAGATGCAGGGATGACAAGTCATTTAGGAGCCAAGATAAGAGGGAAGAAGGACAGTGGATGGGAGTGGAGTATGTGGGGTTGGAATGGGTGGGAGTGGATTTTTTTTTTTTTTTTGCTACCTCCCTATAGCAAAGCATCTAATGTTGAAGATTGAATCAATTTTTTTTTTTTACAGATTCTGCATCTGTAGGACATTGCTGCACTAACTAGCCCATATAGCAGGAGCTACCTGAGTAGATGTTAATGACCGAGGAATGAGAGGATAAGTGCAAGACTCATTCGAGATGGTGTTTTATATTTATTTTTTCTGCAGTATGGCCAAGGTGAAGCTGGGGTGTACAGGAAGGAGTAATCAGGAGACCTAGGAAGATGTTTGTAAAGACTTTCTTCAATGTTTCTTGTATGGATTGCGAGCCTGCCATTTTCATGCCAAATGTAAAGGCATATTGCAGGTATCTATCAAGTCTCTGAAGGTTATGGGATAACAAGGATGTAAAATATAGAGGTGGTGAGGGGAGGTCTTGATGTAGGAGATATTTGATAGAATAAGAAGAAAAAAAAAAGAAGAATAAGAAGAAGAATAAGAGGAGTAAAAATAATAATAAGAATAACAATAGTAATAATAATAATAATAATACATATACCAAGGGCTTTTTCCCCTTTACAAGGGAGGTAGCCAAAAAACAAAGGCATAAAAACCATTCCATCCCCAATACACTCCACTCTCCCTCTTATCTTGGCACCCCCTGGATGACGGGTCATCCCTGTATCTTGTCCACTGCCCTGGGTCAGAAGCAGTGCCGCAAGACATAGCAAGGCCGCTTCATTAAATTGGTAACCCCACCTCTATGTCTCCTCATGCAAAAAAATAAGACGGGGAGAAATCCCTTCGGGCTGCATCAAAATTTTCTCACACATACTACCTCACCACCCATCCAATCTCATGCATCACATCATCCATATACAACCATTCTCTATTCACCTATATTCTGTCCTTCCTCAACAGACATTCCCCTCTTCCCCAAAGCCCCTTTCACCCCATCCATCCATCTCATCCAAGGTTGTCCCCTCATGTTCACTCCCTCCACATCTGCCTTCCATGCCTCTTTAACTAGTCTTTCTTCACTCATTCTTTCCATGTGTCCAAACCATCCCAATATTCTTTCATCCACCCCATCTCCAAACTCCCTTACCACCCGTTCTCCTCACCTCATTTCTCACTCTATCCCCCATCATACTTCTCAGACACCTCATCTCAAACACATTCACTCTTATGTTCCATGTTTCTACCCCATACAGTGCTGTTGGCACAATCACTCCTTCATACAATCTCCTCTTAGCATCCATTCCCAAATGTCTATTTCTCATTACACTTTTTAATCCACCAAGGCATTTACTCGCTTCTCTCAATAAGAATAATAAGGTAGTTTAAAGGAAGGTACCCACATTTTGCATACATTTTTTTTTTTTTTTTGTAGCACAGCAGAATATACCTGTACCAAGGTGGGGTCCAGCATTTGAAGAGCACTGGGTGAAGTATGAGTAGGCTTGACATTTATACAGGAGTTCAACAAATCCCAAAGGGTTGCATCAGCTCCCCAACTAGTTCAGGATAGCAAACTAAGGAAAGCACAGGTTAGAAAATTGGAAATATTTATATTTAGAACTAGGGATCCAAGCAACACACGAGTGAGGGATTACAACTAAAATTCTTATTAAACAGAATGGGAAGGGGGGTTGCACTTTGGTAGTGGATCACAGTGCCTCGGAATACATGATTCCATGTTGCCGTTATGGATCTACCTCTGTTTTGGACTTCTCAGCAGACATACTCCAAGTCTTGGATGTGGAGAATCTCATTCTCAAAACAGTAAATTATGCAACATGGTTTTGTCCACAATTTGAGCAGTTTGAGAATGAGGAACCATATGCAGAGGCCAAATAGTGCACACAATTGCCCCAGATGCAATCACCATACAGAAGATACAAAGCACCTCATTCAACATCACACCAATCTTGCTCTACCCAAAAAATACAAAATATCATCTTGACATGTGACCCAATCCAGCAACCAATACCAGTTACCCATGGGCCTTCTGCAAGAGATACCTGGGCCAGTGGATTGAATGTTTATTAGCAGTGTTATT
The DNA here is from genome assembly GCF_046742065.1 of Oratosquilla oratoria. Taxonomy (NCBI): domain Eukaryota; kingdom Metazoa; phylum Arthropoda; class Malacostraca; order Stomatopoda; family Squillidae; genus Oratosquilla; species Oratosquilla oratoria. The sequence continues at coordinate 39,077,734 of NC_134805.1, read as the reverse complement.
CAAGGCACTTGACTGACAAATCTTGAGAAAATGTGGGTGTTGTGAAATGAAACCAGTTGTCCAAATTTATTCACAAAATTATATTAAATTATTTACAGTTCACTGTACAACTCTAACAAATGGTTCCAAAATATCAATATAGGAATTCTAGCTCTTTGTAAATTATGGTTCACAAATTTATGCAAATCCTCATCATTATCCTCAGCTACAAACAGGCTTTACTTGGCACCAATCTTACACACATACAATCCATCCACACTAAAGCACACTCCCTGTATGTTAATAGTCTTGTTAGATCAATCTAACAAAGATTGCTCACTGTGGTTATGGAGAAGCCAAGCTGCCGCAAAATAAGTAAGTCAGCAGAGACCTTGTTATGCACCTGAGGTTGTTATTTACAGCTGTAGTATTTTTTTTCATGTTTTCACAAATGGAGGAAAAAGTTAGTTACAAGCATTCTATGTCAATAAAAAAATAACTTTTTCTCTAAGTTCCATTGCACTTAAAAACACAATCTGTTTATATAAATGTAGAAATTATTGCCAAACATGCATATCCACATCCATGAACTTAGAAAAGTGAATAAAATGGTGCAAGTTCACATAATCAACACAACACAATGAGGTTATGAAGGGACTGCATTTTGGAATCTACCTGCTATCAATGTCTTCCAAACGTTTTCTTATGTGCCAACCTGGCAATATGGCAGTCAGGTATGAAAATCATCAAATACAGCAATGACAAGTCTGCTTAACTACCCGCCCTAGTTGAAAGCACATCTGCAATTCGCCTCTTGACTGATGGCATCAAATTTATGTGTTCATCTACACAATTCATGGCACATCCTTCAAATTCTGCTTTATACACTGCCACCTGTAAAGTAAAAACCCAGTATTAAAAGAAATATACAGTTTCCTTTCTTGTTTATCCATACAATCTTCAAACAAAGCAGCCTATACATACTACAATGAATACAAGGCATAACCCATATATATTTCAATTACAAAGCAGCATAACTGTATTATTTGCACTTACCCAAAGCACGAACGCAAAGATTAGTATGCCAGAGCCTTTACTCCATGACCACCATAGAACTACATTTACAGTGTAAGTTGGTGTTAGGCATAACCCTAGTTATTAGTTGACTAAGCTTCAAAAACTGTTGGTGATTTGAACAAAAAGCTGGGAAAAACACTAACTGGGGAAACCTTATTACATTATTAAACCTTACAATTGTTACATAACACACTTAAGGTTGTACAGTAATGATGATTTTGCTACTTTAGCTGGGACTATTTAAAATAAATACAACAAAACTGTAGCATTTGAAGCCATAGATAACAAAGTAAATTTCCTGCAACTTCATTCTAAGCTTTCATGACAAAATAAGTCCCAAATACTTCTTCAGCTGCTTAAAGCATGGACAGCCCAACGACATATTACAAAGCTCTTGCCACAGATACTATGAAAGGGAATTACTTCCTAAAGCTTGGGAGAAAATCCTAACATATAATTAATTCACACTTCAGCTCAAAGCTGTTTGTCTTGACTGAAGCATGTATTCCTCACTGCACCAACAGAAAAGCAGCAACCAGTTCTACACTGCAAGGCAACAACCCAGAGAAATGATTCCTACCCCTCCAACTCCTAGGGCAGCCTGACGCAAAACACTGCCAGCACTGTTTGCCAAGACCTTCGTACCCCGTGCAGGTGGGGCCTCCTGTAGGAGAGTCCCAGACCAGCAAATTAGTAGTTGTATGGGTATCTAGTTATCCAAGGGAGCATGGTGGGTTGCAGTACTATCTTTACCTTCTTCCAACTATCATTTTTCCCAAGTTCTCAGGCATGCACATCATTTTAAAAGCTCACATCATTCCAAATGCTGTGAAAAAAAAAAATCTCTCTCTCTCTCTCTCTGTCAGTACCTGTAGCATCCAAAGAGATGCATCTGCTACTTCAATCCTACATACACACTTCAATTCTGGACTAAGAAAAACCCGGTCGTCACTGGGATTAACTATTTTTAAGAAGACAGCAATGTCAATCTAGTGTCTTAATCAGTTGTTTTACCTTTCATGGCAAGTCTAAAGTAAATACACATTTAGAATCAGGCAATGCAAAAGTTTTGGAAGGGAGTCCGTATTGACCAGTAGGGGACAGGACAAGACATTACATTGGGATATGTCCTAAATTGACACCCCCATCTACACACACACTTATTCCATCATCATCTACCTTATGCTGAAGGGTGGCTGGGATGGGAAGGCTAAACCAAACAATTTACAATGCACTTCTACAGCATACATAATCTTTCAAAAACTACCTTATAGCAAATACATGACATTCACTTTTCAAAGATTCAAGGAAGCACTAAATGAGAGCAATAAATATAGAAAAGCTTAAATATGAATGCTGGGGAGTGGTGGATGCAATTGCATTTCAAATATGGAGAAATAATGGGACAAAAGGAAGCAAGTGTAGTGGTAGTTAAGAGAGAAAAAGAGTTTATTGCCTGTTACCTGAAACCCTTAGGTCCTCTGCAAGAGAGACCTGTAGCAATGGTCTGATAGAAAGAACAAGACATGAAAGTGGTGTATTAAGTATGTTATAAGAGAGGAATAGTATCCAAAGGTTGCAAGAAAGCATACATCATGCCAGTTGCAAGCTTCAACTGTTGCCTTAACTGGAAACCCGCAATCCCATAATGATTAGCAAATCCTCGGGTCCTCCCACAAATCCCTCTAGGAAGAAATGTTGGACTAATGTCTGTTCCATTAGTTTGAAACTGTCTTTGTCACCAGCCTATAGTCACAAAAGGGGAACAGTCACTGATTTTGATCTTGCATGAAAAAGTGGAGGAAATACAGTTAAAGTAGATAGACACATCTTGGGCCTAATCTGAAGACTAAGTGTCAGCACCTCAGGACAGCCTTGTGTCAACACAGTTTGAAACCAGGTGGCAAGGAGATAATATTTTCTGATGTCTGTTTTGCATGACCATCACTTACATGTAACAATTGTTGGCTCCATCTTGAATACAATAGACTTTGAATCTAAAGAAGGGAGAAAGGCAAATCCTTAGAGGTATTTGCAATGAGGTGTTTAAGAAGAATAATGGGGGTTACAAAGATGGACGGAATGGAAAGAACTAGTAGATCAGATAGTTCAAAGAATACTGGGGTTGTTTGGATATGTGGAAATAACAACCGAAGAAAAACTAGCAAAAGAGGATGGAAGGTGAAGACCAACAATAAGGTACATGGACGACATAAGAGGTAATGGATGCAAGATTAATGTCTGTTTTGCAAGGAAGGGAGAGGGCATGAAACAGATGAGTGGAGTGTGTTTTTAAATGATTAACATATTGACATGGCCTGAAGAAATTTCCTCTTGTAACTTCTTAAGTAGATGACAGGGTTTTTTTTTTCTTTACCACGTAATGAAACCACAGGACCAGATTTGATGGTTGGACCACCCTGTGGTGCTATGTCTTACTGCCTTACCTCTGACCTGTAGTGGTCATCGGACAAGTAAGATCTTTCAACCACAGGGAGCTAAGACAGAAAGGAAAACAAATTTTTGATGAGTGAAGAATGGATGTTTGCTATGACTTGACCATCCCTTTATATGAGGATAAGGCCTTTTAGTATATGTATGTATTCTGACTCAGCAGAAGGGGTGTTTAGTATACTGACTGAAGAACTGAAGCATACAACAATGCTCATTACATACTACTCCCTTAAATCTTTGATCTGAGCTAGGAATTTAAAATAAATTTCACTAAGTCTTACTGATGGTCCACACTAAATGAAATAGAAATTAGAACTCCATCAATAGCATCATCTTTTCCATCAAGAAGCAGAGCAAAACAATATGAATCTCCATTGGCCATGCTTTGTTCCTACTGCCTAGCTGAAAGTGTAAAATCTATACATAAATTCTGGAATCCCCAATGTCAAGCCTATATTATCAAAACAAATATCATAAAAGCAAGGGGAGAAATAACGCAATAAGCTGAAAAACTTGGCAGTCTGATATAACTTTCACTACTCTTACCTGTGCCTCTGTGGTGTGTGAATGCACCTTTTCCTTCACACGATCCTGACAGACCATGACGCATCTTTGCAGTCGTTCCTACAATTAAAAGGCCCATGTTAAGCAGGTATTAACATTCAATATTGGTCAATAAAAACAATATACAACCACTAAATCATTGATCAATTACCAAAATGACAATAAAACTACAAATAGCTAAGGAGCATATGTAATATGAAGATAACTGTTAACTATAATTTAACAGAATACCCTTGCAGTACTGTCAGTACAAATCCTCCAAACTTGAGGGATTATACCATCAAATTTGACCAGCTTCAGCTTTTTCCTGGACTTTACTGTTATTGAGGTTTCATGAATCTTCTGTCTGGAAACTAACGAAGCCTGCTGTACACTTAAATGTGGATTGGGTTGGGTCTTTTGGTTTCTAGTTTTACTGAGAAGTCTGAGGAGGACACAAGAAAGTCCTAATTTCCATTGTGGTTCTCACTACTGGTGGGGTTCAAACCATCGCTCACCTTGACCACCACCCATAAGAAACGACACTCTAGCCTACTCGGTCACCAAGCCACCATCATAACCAAGATCCTTCTCTTCTGTGCATTTTTCTTCCCATTCCTTTTTTACACACCTTGTAATCATCATTTTATGCTCTATGAATAACCTTTCAAACAATTTCTCTTCTGTAAATTTAATGGGCGAAATGTATCCTTTGAAAGCAAGTAAATCGAGTAGTTGGATCAATGCTACTAAAAAGTAAATTTAGGTCTACAGGTTATTGTTGTTGTTATCTATGTAAATCATAAAACCAAACCTGGAATTGAGAGAGTTCATGTTGGACAAATGACTGGGCTTGAGTTAACGGAGTTGAACAGGACTCTATGCAACGATGAACTTGGTCAACAGAAGACTGCTCACTGCTACAACAATCTGCTGCACAAAGGTGCATTCGTTTCTGCAAAAGGAAAACACTGCTGAGACATGATACACTTTGTACAGTGGAGTAAGGCCCTAAAAATAAATGCTTCAAGTAACAAGTTCAAGTACAAAAGAAAAAAAAAGAAAATAAATAAAATAAAAAAAAAAAAAAAAAAAAAAAAAATGAAAACTTGCACCGACATTCAGAATACCAAACCTAGACATCATGTACAGCCTCTGAAAAACCAGTCATTAAAAAAAGAAAAAAAATAATAATAATAATAATAAAAATAAATCAATCAATCAATAAAAAATAAATAAATGAATGTGACCCTTGATTTACAAAGACTAGTTTGACCCACACCACCTGATGAATATGTATTGTGCTGCTCCCTAGATAGGATGACAGTGGGGCAGTGTATTATAAATTCTTCTGTCTTCTGTGTGATGATTTTATCTAGGAGAGTTTAAGTCTGTGGTTAGGGTGATTTTTTGTCACTGGTTCAGCACTGGGTGGTTGCCTGAACAAGTCATGCCAGTGTAGTTCTTACTTGCTGGGGGAATGATTTCTCAGTTAGGCTATTGTTTGGGAGGGTATATTCTTGTATGAAAACTTCAAATATAAATCACATTATCAATGAGCAAATAAAAAAACACCTGTACTTTATGTATTAAAGATAATTTTCATAAATTTTATCAGTATTATTTTATTGAGACCCACCAAATACCTTGTAATTTTTTTCTATTCCTGATTAAAACACATTAATTACACCAACTTTTCTTATTTCAAGATCTGCCAGTGTATGGTTTCATGAATAATCTTTTTTAGGTCTTGGATTGGAACACTGAAAGACATTGATGGCAGCCCAACAAGAGACCCCAAGACAATGTGCCAGCTACTAACACACCAATACAACAAAGTGTTTAGTGAGCTGAGGCAAGAAAAACTTGTAAAGATGCCCAAAGATTTCTTCACTAAGTCCAGGCTGCAGGGACAGCCACAGCTAACAGACCTCACCATCTCAGAGGCATGGAAAGAGCCACTAGGGAGATCAAACCCAATGCTGCTGTGGGACCAGATGGAGTGCCAGCAATTCTCCTGAAATTGCTGGCACTTTTTGTGGAGATGCTTGATGTATAAGGGAATGGTTCTGGAGGAACTTAAGAAAGCAACAGTGTACCCCCTTAACAAAAGTGGAGACAGGGTTATAGGCCTGCTGCCCTCACCTCCTATTTAATAAAAATATTTGAAAAATGTGTTAAGCAATAGGACCACCAAGTACATGGAAGATCATCACCTTCACAGCAACAATTAACATGGCTTCAGGATGGGAAGATCCTGTCTGTCTAAACTCCTGGCACACCAGGACCAGGTCTTGCATAGCCTGGCAGAAGGCAAGAATCTAGATGTCGTGTTTCTAAACTTTGCCAAGGTATTTGACAAGGTTGATCATGGCAAACTACAACAAAAGCCCTTGGTATATCAGGAAAACTGGACATATGGATCCAAGAATTTTCTTATGGGTCACCATCAAACAGTAGAGATGGATGGATGCAAGTCACAAGAGGCAGAGGTGGTTAGCAGAGTCCCCAAGGATCTGTTCTGGGACCACTGCTGTTCCTGTTGCACATGATGGACATAAGTGAGGGAGTACGTGACTCCTTCCTCACAACATTCACCAACGACACTACCATGAGTTGCCACATAAGGACTACTGCAAAAGATTAAAGTGGTGTTCCTTTATATGGATAAAGAGATGATGAAAAAACTCCTCAAAACCCTGATACATCCAAGACTGGAATATGTGTCAGTAGTATGGTCCCTACACATAGTGAAGGATATGAGCAAGACTGAGAGAATACAAAGGGCAGCAACTAAACTGGCCCCCAGCCTGGCAGATAAACCATATGAGGAAAGAATAAAAGTACAGTCTATCAACTCTGAAAGATTGAAGAGAAAGAGACGACATGATTATAATATTCAAGTCACTAAAGGGGATAGAATGCACTGATAGAAGAGATCTCCTGATCAAAGATGGGAAGGCTTTAAGAGGCCATGGAAGTAAATTAAGAAAGACCACGCATCGAAAAGATGTGAAGAAATAGTTTTCCATATACTGTAGATGTAAAAATACGTGGAATAGCTTAGGCGATATAGCCTTAGGTCAAACAATAAACGAGTTCAAGTCTAAATATGATAACTGGAAATCAGAGATATAGATTAAGTTGGAACTGCACATGAATGTGAGACTAGGTATATTAGAAAATTAGAGGATAGGAGACAGGACCCAAAGAGCAAAGCTCCTTTTCTGTATACTACAATTAGGTAAATACAGAAGTGTCCTGCCTCCAACAAGACCTGGATGCAGTGTATTTGAAATGTTGAAGCATGGACATAAAAGAGATCACAATGCTGTATGCAGAAGGAGGGGCAAGAAATTGCAGCCACAACCCACGTCAAATGTCTTGGGGTGCACCTCAGCAAGGACTGCTCATTCCAGCACCACATAGGAGAGAGTCAAGAAAGCCAGGATGATGGCTGGCGGGATGCTGAGAACCTTCACCAGAAGGGACTGAGAGACACTGCTGACTCTGTGGAAGGCTCTGGTACAGCCGCTGCTAGATTACTGCAGCCAGTGAGGGTCACCCCAGAGGAGAGGAGACATACAGCGGCTAGAGACAGCACCGAGGTCTTTCACCAGGAAAATACAGGGCACGAAAGACCTCAGTTACTGGGACAGATTGCGAAAACTGGGCCTGTACTCCCAGCAGTGCAGGAGAGATAGGTATCGGACCATCTACACCTGGAAAGTCCTAGAGAGACAGGTGCCTGACCCGACACCCCAAGACTTATGTGACAGAGAGAAAGGGGTGCCAGTGCAGGAGATGCAGCCTGCCATCTACACCCCCAGAGAAGATCAGGACCATGATGGCAGTCAGCATCGCTTATGAAAGTCCAAAAATCTTCAACTCACTCCCAAAGGAGACTAGAGGCATGTCTGGGTTCATAGTAGAGAGGTTCAAAGCTGCATTAGATAGGCTCCTGAGGACAGTACCAATGTAAAACCTGAAATGATACCAGTCCAAGTGGTTCTACAAGAAAGAGAAACAAAGTTGGGCAGCAGTGGCATACCACCATGGCTGTGAAGCAGCACTTCTACACAGACACAATAGCCTATGTAATTTAATGTATGCACACCCCAAGGTCATCCATGTCAACAAGGATGGCAGAGAGAACATGAAAATTTTCACATGAGGTGTTCCATGCCAGATAGGCAAAGACACCAAAATCATGTTTTGAGTTATTGCTATCCAAAGTTTGACCTAATGAGCCACTTCAAGAATTTTTCTTTTGGCACTAGCATCTTTGCCTGTCTGGTACAGCGCACCTCATATATTTTTTCATTAACAACATATGAAGATGTACTGGATTAATTAAGTACTTATCAAAAGAACAGAACTCATTCCACAGGTCATCATTTAGAAATATAAAAGGAACAAGAATGTATGCCAGATAAATACTCCTTCACAAATATAATTTGTGGATACAAGGAACTGCTTACCACAAAATATTGTTGGTGCAATCTGGAAAGAAACTCAAACTGGATGCATATTTTATCATATTGGTCATAACAATAACTATTAATTGATTGTACAACCAGATCTCACAGGCACACCTGTTCTGTAATAATCTCCTAAGTCTAAGATCAACCTTTCTTTATTTCAAGACAAGCAAGGTGAATTTTTGCAAATTCTTAGAGGGTCAGTAATATTTGTACCAAATGTCTTGCATCTCGGAGGGCAGAAACCGACCTATAGACCGCTTGCCATCTAATACTCTAATAATTATGAGCAAAGTAAAACATCTCTAGCTTGAGTTGATGTCATTGAAGGTATGGATCTATGGATTTAATGTTTTTCCAATAAATCAAGCTAATCACATTTACGACCTTCCAAAATACGGCTTTAATTACCAAATTTTGTTAACAAATTCTATTACTTCAAATCATTTCACTTTACCCAATGTATCCTAAGTAAGTACCGGTTTCTGTAAAAAAAAAAAAAAAAAAATCCGGCAAGTGAAGGTTACCCGTGGTCATTCCTCCTAATTCTAACGTTAAACAGTTACAGTTCCACCGTAAACAAAATTTAACATTTAACCATACTTACTTGCATATTTCGTAAAAATGTTCGATCAAGTTCATCTACAAGGGCCGTCATGGCACCTTGGATTTTGTGTTGAGCGTCGTCCACCATGCTTGCTCTCCTTAGCCCGCAATCGGCTGCTGATGCTGTCGTGTGATCACGTGACCTATCAGCTGGAGAATTTGCGATTCCACTATTATTTTTCATTATATAAAAGAATATAAAAGAGTCGTGTACTGAGTATGGATAATATAATCAATATAAAAATAGATATATTAAGATAAAAATTAAAATATAAAAATCAATGCATGCATACTTGGTGAAAAATAGAAAATATATAGCATACTATCTACCCCAGAAATTCTGAATCTGGAATGAAAATTTATGTTTTCTCAGCTTTAATAATTATAATAATTACGAGATGTGGTGGTTGAAAGCATTTGGATTATCATACATCTTTACAATGCATGCTACATCACTTGTAAAATTTACATTAATCATTTAATGCAAACGGTGTACGTGGAGTGCCGTTGAAAACATAAAAGTGATATAATCAAATCAGGAAGTCTGCCCGAAGATAAGCCAAGTAGTGGAAGACCCCTCTCTGACACCCACATCGTAGGATTCCAAACAGCGCCACCAAGATAATAAGAATTTTTTTTTAGCCATTTTTGGGGTCCAAATGAGAATAAACGTAATACTAATATATGAACACTAAATCGTATATAAACAAGAACCAGCCATCAGCAAATATATGTTACTACTAGATGTTACATGTGCAATACGGAATATCTATTAACCAATGTACCAAGGGCTTTTCCCCCTTACAAGGGAGGTAGCTTTGTCAAAACGAAAGTACCCACTCCCACTCATTCCATACCCATCCACCACCCTTTCCAACTCTCATATTAGCTCCTCATGGATGACGGGTTACCTCTGTATCCCCCCCACTGCCCTGGGTGAAAAACAATGCAATAAGACACAGCACGTCCACAACAAGGCCGCTTCACTTAAATCGGCCATCTCCCTTTCCGTCTCCTCACGCAGGAAAATAGAAGACGGGAGAAATACCTTCTGGCTGCGTCAAAATATTATTCACACAGACACGATTGAAAACTGAGTAGATGTCATATACTTAATCCTGCTCCTAGCGATTGATTAATATTTGTCCTCTGTTCCCTCTATGTTCACCTATATTTTTTATATATGCATGCTTTACATTCTACATTTTGTATTTATACTGTATATCTGACGTTCTCTTTTTTCATTGATGTTACTTATAGCCACCCCTACAAATTTGGTTTTCTATGTTTATCACCTGGTTGCGTAGTGCAGTTGTAAACAACTGTTGGGAAAACTGTAGAAAGTAGGAGAGTCAAGGTAATAATGCAATCGGTCTTTATGATATGGCAGCCAAGGGAAGAATTCCTTATGCACTGCATTAATATGCAGTAATTTCATAGCTTCTATCCCTCCACGGTGATCACGTGATTAAAGTTGGCACTGGTTACTAGTAAGATCAACTTCATACGTAACGTAAGAGTGAGGTAGAAGAAAGATAAAGGGGCAAGTAGGTAGTAGGACTACATTTTGCTTCGTATTTTTTATGTATTTATTTTTCAGATATTTAACTACTTTCTCCGTAAATAATGTTAATTTGAGTGATATGAGGTGATTAGTTTTTCTGATGAAGTTTCTTCACATATTTAGTATTGCAGTAGGAATATATGGTCTGATAAGAAAAGTATCAAGTACAGTATTCAGTAGTTATGAAAACTTGAGGTTGTGACTATATATCTGAGAAGTTTTATGGTTCTTTAATGCACTTGGCTATTCTGTGTCTGAAAACAAAAAAATTTCTGCTATAAATATTCTTGACAATTAGAATTAGGTCATTAATTTTTTGGCTGTTGACTTCAGTCTTCAAGATCATATCATATGGTAAGGAAAGTTTTAAAAAAATGATTGATTGGATTTTGTTGCAAAAATGGGTGTAAATTGTTACATCTGGGCATATGATGGTTCTCAAGATACTTTAAAGATTTAAGGTGGTCCTCCAATTTGGGGTATTAACTGCGTAGAACATGTATAGTAAATATTTTAGGAACTTAAGCGATAGTGATCATAGTCCCCATGATTTAGAGCCACACCATATTCACTTATTATAATTATGGGAGATTAATCTCCACTCAGAAAGGATTACTGGTCACTTTTGACTTAGTCTTAGGGTGTAAGAATGGTGTTGCTGAAAACTGGTACTACCTGGGACTTTAACTCGAAGCTTCATACGTGCCAGGTAGACGTGCTTACTGATTATGCCACTGTTACCCTAAGTGATACCCTGTACATCTCCCCCTTAAGGCCCCTGCTTCTCAGTGCCAGTCTGGGTGTGTACACATATGTTCATTTGGTATTCTTCTAGTATCACACAAATACACTTTTCATTTCTTTAGTTTTTATATTTCAAAGATTTATTTTTTCTATGGAATTGTTATGGTAGGTTAGGATATATTAGGCAATGTAAACTTCATGTTAAATATCCATGTTTGTGTGATTCTGAAATTTTACCATTCATTCTGTACATCCTCCTCACTATGTCATGTAAGATATGAAAAGGTGTCATTGAAAACTGACATTGCCTGGGACTCAAACCAAGGGCTTCCTACTTACTGGGTAGGCGTACTTATCCACAGTTGTTTCGAGTGACAATCAACACACTCATACTATTCCTCCTTTCTACTACCTCCCGTAAAGCTTTCCTTTATTATCTCTATGACTCTACCTCTTTAGTGCAATGTTGTCATGAAGAATGAAAATGTTTATTCCTTATGAGATAGTAAAAAATATTGTGATGGTTTTTGTCTTTGAAATATGACATAGGAGAATCATGATTAACTTGAGATATCACTGGATAATCACAAATGACATCTACAAAATTCTTGAAAATTTCCATAAATCATGTAGTGAACTTAATACATTGATTTTGAGATTGAAAGAAAAAAAATCACTGCAATTCATACTTATTATAACTAAAAAGCCCCCAGGAGCAAATTGAGTTAAATTTCCTAGTTACCACTGTCCTTGATTGAAAATCAATTAGCTAATTAATCAAGCAAATAAAAAAAATGATTGACTAGATTGAAAAGTGAATGTAAAATAAACTTTGGTATTTTTGTATGAACATGTGTAACAATTTTATAAAATGTGATTTTTACAGGATTGTTAGGAAAAATGAGTACCACTGCACTTCAGGCTGCCGTCTCCAGGGTTTCAAGAATGAGACCTTGGGGTCTTACAAGACACTTCATTACTACTGGGAGGTAAGATACACTTGAGTGTGAGTTATTAATACAAGAAAATGCACTAGGAAATTAATTATATTGTTGATCGTTATCTATGTATCAAGGGCTTTTTCCCCCTTTTAAGGGAGGTAGCCAAGCCAGAAGGCATGCACCCACTCCTACCCATTCCACTCCCATCCACCACCCTTGCCTCCCTCTCATCTTACCTCCTTGTGGATGAAGGGTCATCCCCATCTTCCACTTGCTGCCCTGGGTCAGAACCAATGCAGCAAGACACAGTACATCTGCAGCAAGGCTGCTTCATTTAATCAGTGAACCCCCTTCTCTGTCCCCTCATGCATAATATAGAGAAGACAGGAAGAAATCCTTTCAGACTGCATCAAAATATCATACATAACCACTCCCTACCCCCCCCCATCCCCTGCTCTCTCCCTTCCTTGCTCAACAGACATACCCCTCTTTCTCAAAGCCACTTTCACCCCATCCATCCATCTCATCCTTGGTAGTCCCCTCAAGTTCACTCCATCCACCTTTGCTTTCCACACCTCTTTTACTAATGTTTCTTCACTCATTCTTTCCATGTATCCAAACCATCCCAATACTTTTTCATCGGCCCTGTCTAACATCTTTTCCACCCCTGCTCTCCTCATTTCTCACTCTATTCAACATTGTAACCCCTACTATACTTCTCAGACATCTCATTTCAAACTCATTTAAACTTCTTTCTACCTCTCTTAAATTCCAAGTCTCCGCCCTATACAATGTCATTGGCACAATTATTCCTTCATATACTCACCCTTTTGCATCCATTCCCAGATACATATTTCTTATGACACTTTTTAATTCCCCAAGGTATTTACTTGCTTCTCTCAATCTACAATTTACCTCTATCTCCACTCTTCCCTTTCTTGCCACATGCAAGCCCAAATACCTAAAACTATCCACTTCACAAGTTTCACTAAATGAAAAACCCACAGCTTGAGACTCAACAGGTCTAGTTTATTTCAGATGTTTATGTAGAATATGGGGTTGTTTTTATTTCACATTCAGTGGGCTGTGCTTATGTGTGGTTCAGGGATGGGCAGGTTCAAGGGTTCTTGCATAGAACTGTTGTATGAGACTGATTTTTGTGTTTAGGTATTCCATTAGGTGCAATCACTACATGGAAGACACTGAACACCTCATCCTACACTGCCCTGCTCTCATCCTATCCAAACAGCAACATAACATCATTTCCTTGAATGATGTGGGCCAAACCAAATGGTTGTTGCCAGTTCTTTGTGGGCTGTAGGTCAGGAAAGAATTAAGGCAATGAATTGAGTAATTCATACTCTTTGTAGGCATCCACACCAAAATATTTGTATCTGTAATATATTATTTTTTATCTTCATGAAACAGGAAGACCTTTGTCAGATATCAGTCTTCTGCTGCTGCATCAGCTGCTGTAGAAACGAGTGATAGAGTGTCATTGACCAACCGAAATCCTCCAGAGCAGCTACGAGCAGCTCTCACCAACACTGCCTTCAATTTAGATGCAATGACAAAACTCTTGGATCATGATAACCTGGAAATGAGGGCAAAGTTCAGGTGAGTAGATAGTCAAGAATTTAAGCAAATGGATTTCTCTATCCTATGCCTATATACCTTGCATTGTGGGAAATGACTGATATGGAAAAAAAAAAATGATAAGTTTGACTTCAATCGTAGGAAAAATAATGGAAACTATCATCAGAGATGCTATTGAACATCATTTAGAAAGTAACCGTTTGATAAATGATAGCCAGCATGGTTTCAGACGGAAACGTTCTTGCGTGACTAACTTACTCGAATTCTACAACACAGGTATCTCGAATTATGACAAAAGAAACAATATAGATTTAATATATCTAGACTTTGCAAAAGCTTTTGATACCATCCCACACGAAAGACTACTTTCTAAATTAGCTTTGCATGGAATAAGTGGTAGCCTATTAGGTTGGACTAGTAATTGGTTGAATGGTCGAAAACAGAGAGTTGTTTTAAATGGAAAAACTTCTGGATGGAAAAGTGTTGCAAGTGGAGTTCCTCAGGGTTCCGTTCTTGGGCCACTTCTATTCATAGTATATATAAATGATATAGACCATGGACTAAAATCTACTGTTTCCAAATTTGCTGATGATACAAAACTGTGCGGAGTGGCAAATGATCACTCAAACCAATTAGATATTCAAGAAGATTTAGATAAGCTACAGCAGAAGTCTGAAAAGTGGCTAATGAAATTTAACACAAGTAAATGTAAGGTTATGAACATTGGTAAAAATAACAGTACGATTACAAGTTATTCGGAAGTTCGCTAACAAAAGTGGATAGTGAAAAGGATCTCGGCGTAATTATCAGAAACGACCTCAAATCATCCAAGCAGTGTATTTCAGCCTCTGAGAAAGCAAATAAGATTCTGGGACTGATTGCACGATCTTTTGATTTCAAAAGTCCATCACTAATTAACAAGCTATATAAATCGTTAGTTCGTCCACATTTGGAATATGCTGTTTCCGTATGGTCACCGAATCTCATTAAAGACATTGACAGACTGGAAAAAGTACAACGGCAAGCTACAAAACTGATTCCAAATATCAAAAATAAATTATACGAAAATCGACTAAAGCACATGAATCTGTTTTCCCTAAAAAAGCGTAGACTCAGAGGTGACTTGATACAGGTCTTTAAGATTTTAAAGGGAATTGACAACATCAAAAGTGACCAAATTTTCACATTGAATGAGAATCAGACAAGAAACTATGGTCTCAAACTGTCCGGAAATAGATTCAATTTGGAAGTAGGTAGAAACAACTTTGCCAACCGTTTAGTTAATGAATGGAATAAACTTCCTGCACAGGTAGTGCAATGTAGTTCATTTCGAAGCTTTAAGAATCATTTAGATAAATACCTAAGTAAGATGCTGTAATGATTATAATTTATCTTATATTTTTTGTTTTTGTTTTGTTATAATTTGTCTGTCTGATTTTCATTTATTATTAGTTATATGTCAATTTATTATTATTTACTATTTACCTGTTTGTTTATTATTTTAACTATACCTATGCATTTATTTATGTATTTTATTTGTTATTTACATTATTATAGTTTTTATTTATTATTAATGATTTTTTTTTTTTTTTTTTTTTTTTTTTTTTGCATCCGACCTAGATATGGATCAAAAGGTCTCCTGTCGGCATGCTCCGCCTTTGTAATCCTTTGTAAAAGAAATTCTCAGGTGCCACCCAATGCACATATCCATTTCAAGATATTTGTGTAACAAATGTCAGTCCTAAATCTTTTGTTGCAATGCTAGAAATGTTACTGATACAAACCCATAGGGTCAAATTTGTATTGTATATGCCAATGACCCTCCCTGTTGTCCAATAAATTGATGTGTGAAAGTAATTAAATCATAAAAAGTATTTAAAAAATGCAATATTTACCCAGGGCAGTGGACAGGATGCAGGGATGACCCATCATCCAGGAGGTGCCAAGATAAGAGGGAGGGTGGAGGGGAGTGGAATATATAGGAAATGGAATGGGTGGGAGTGGTTTCTATGCCTTTTTCTTTTTGGCTACCCCCCCATGTAAGGGGGAAAAAGCCTTTGGTATATGTATGTATGTATTATTTGTATTGCATATAACAGTAGCTTCTCCTTTGGTATGTTGATGGCAGTACTTATTACCTGACCACAAGATCATGAGAAAAGAGGTGGAGTCCTAGGAAGGTAAAGGAGAGATTTAAAAAGAACTGTGTAAATCAGGAGACGTAACAGTTCAATAGTGGCACAGCATTCTTCTGTGAGTGGAGATTTGTCTCTGAATATATAAAAATACTAGATGACTGGTCCATATAGAGTACCAAGATCCTAAAGTATTGATGGCATATAACTATGTAGTCAATACCTGTAGGTTTTATTAATTTTATTATTTATCTATTTATTTATTTTATTTTTGTCCTCCATCCCCCCTCCCTCTATTAACCTAAAGTATACATTCTTTCAGGGAGTTTATCAGTGACCCAGTTATGGTTCCCAAGTACAACATTCCTCTGGATGAAGAACGAGCCATTGCCTTGGCAAGACTGAAGCGTATCTGTGATGCTGGATTCATTTCAGTCTTAGATTTTTGGAACAACCCTCTGCGTATCTTTGCTGCCCATGAATTGGCTGCAATCATTGATCCAGCAATGACAACAAAAATGACAGTCCAGGTGAAGTTTCATTGCATATGTATTTTCTTTTTGACAACCTTGTCCACTTTTTGAAAGTTGTGATTTTAATTTGGTTGTTCATGTCTTGTTCCATTCAAGATTTATGTATTTACTTTCTATAATTTATCCACTGCACTTTTATATGTAGTTCATAGATAACTTTTGTGACTTAATTTTATTTGATTTTGTTCTTTCCTCAAATAGTTCAACCTTTTTGGGGGTACTGTCCTTAAGTTGGGCACTGAACGTCATCATGAAAAGTTGCTGAAGGGTATTGATACCTTGGATGATATTGGTTGCTTTGGTTTGACTGAATTGGGGTATGGAAATAATGCAGTAGAAATGGAAACTACTGCAATATACGATAAGGAAACAGGTGAGTGACTGGTTGCATTTTTAATCAGGCATATGAAAAAATTTATGTGAGGCTCTTACATATACTTATGAGAAGTGTTGATGTATTTAGAACCATACATATGACCCGTGTTAAAACGAACATGTTGCAGATGAGTTTATTGTGAACACTCCTCACCCTCTGGCTCAAAAGTACTGGATTACAAATGGAGCTGTTCACGCAAAGCATATTGTTGTTTTTGCACAACTCATTGTGGATGGAGTCAACCATGGAATTCATGGGATCTTGGTTAGGATTAGAGATAATAACCTTGAGGTAAGTGTTTGCTGGTGCTTATAATGTTTCAAAAGACCTCTGAGAATCTTTTCTACATATCATTAAGAGCGAGTGTAGTGATGGTATTAAAGGCCCAAAACTTGTTTCAGATAATGCCAAAGGTACGAGTGGAGGACATGGGCCACAAGATGGGCCTCAATGGAGTAGATAATGCTAAACTCTTCTTCGATAATGTCCGAGTTCCAAGGGAAAATCTACTGAATAAATACAGTGACGTTACAGAGGAGGGAGAATTCCAGTCTAAAATCAAGGGGTAATATATGTATATATATATATTTTGTTATATTTTATGTAGGAAGGCACAGTAGGAGGTATTGCAGATATATGGGATAGGTGGAAAGTTGTTAAGAGCAGTCAAGTTTTTATGAGAGTAGTAGAGCTTGTGTTAGAATCAGAAATGGAGAGAGTGAATGGTTTGAGGTAAAGGTTGGACTTTGCCAGGGATGTGTTATGTTGCCTTGGCTGTTCAATCTGTACATGGATGGGGTGGTGCAGGAGGTAAATGCAAGGGTAATGGGTTGGGGATTGGAGATGGTTAAAGGAAATGGAGAAAAGTGGGAGATAAACCAATTGTTGTTTGCTGATGACACTGCACTTGTGGCAGGATCAGAGGAGGGATTGAGGAAGTTAGTGACAGAGTTTGGGAAGGTGTGTGAAAGAAGGAAGTTGAAGATAAGTGTAGATAAAAGTAAGGTGATGAGATGTACAAGGGGAGAGGATGACTGCAAACTAGAAGTGAGTATTAAGGAAGAGAGGCTGGAGGAAGTGGATAGTTTTAGATACTTGGGTGCGAATGTGGTGGGAAAGGGAGGAGTAGAGATGGAGGTAGAATATAGATTGAGAGAAGCAAGTAAAGCCTTGGAGGATTAAAAAGTGTAATGAGAAATAAATATTTGGGAATGGATGCTAAGAGGAGATTGTATGAAGGAGTGATTGTGCCAACAGCACTGTATGGAGCAGAAACATGGAACATAAGAGAGGAGTTTGAATGTGTTTGAGATGAGGTGCCTGAGAAGTATGATAGAGGTTACAAGGCTAGATTGAGTGAGAAATGAGGAGGTGAGGAGGAGAACAGTGGAAAGGGAGTTGGGAGATAGGGTTGATTAAAGAGTATTGGGGTGGTTTGGACACATGGAAAGAATGAATGAAGAAAGATTAGTAAAAGAGTTGTGGAAGGCAGAGGTGGAAGGAGTGAACATGAGAGGGCAACCAAGGATGAAATGGATGGATGGGGTGAAAGAGGCACTGGGAAAGAGGGGAATGTCTGTTGAGGAAGGATGAGAGAAGACAGAAGATAGGGGTGAATGGAGAATGGTTGTATATGGATGATGCTGTGATACATGGAAGGGAGTGGGTGGGGGATGGATGAGGGGGTATTTGTGAAAAAAATAATTTGATGCAGCCCGAAGAGATTGCTCCCTGTCTTCTCTTTTTCTGCTTGAGGGGACGGGGGGTCGCAGATTTAATAAGGTGTACTTGCTGTGGATGTGCTGTGTCCTGTGACACTGCTTCTGACCCAGGACAGTGGGCAAGATGCAGGGATATCCTGTCATTCAGGAGGTGCCAAGATAAGAGGGAGGGAGGGGGGTGAATGGGTGGGAGTGGATTTTATATATTTGTTTTTTGGCTAACTCCCTTCTAAGGGGGAAAAAGCCTTTGGTATATGTATGTTATTTAGAGGGAAGTCTGCTGACTGACAAAAGTTTTGAATGGGTGTGGGTTGAGTGAAGAATGAATGTATGTCTTGACTCAGCTGCTCTCTTAAAAGGGGAACGCCTTTTGGTATATGTATGTTTGTATGCATGCATTGGCTCACCATATCTGTATCTCACCATATCTGATTTGCTCTGAAATTCTTGCATTGTTTTTGCACACACTATTGTTTCATCTAGTATGTTCCATACATCCACCACTCTATGGGGAAAGCTTTTTTTTCATGTCTTTTCTATAACTGTCTTTTTTTGGGTTTCTTTCCATGTCCTCTTGTGTTTCTCTTATCCCGATTTAGTAAGTCTTCTCTATCAAGGACTTCTATACCTTTCATAATTCTGTAGATGGTCAACAAGTCACCTCTTTCTCTTCTTTGTTCCAGAGTCAGTAGTTCTAATTTTGACCATCTTTCTTCATATGACATTTTTGATAGTGTTGGGGCCATCTTTGTAGTTGCGATTTCCTGACATCAAGGTTCATTAGTTGATCCATTATTTCTTTCTGTGTTACTCTTATTTCCCTAATGGGGGGATTTCACTTCTCTCCCTTTATCCCGATATTGCATTTTTTCTCTAAAGAAAACTGACTTGAAGTGTTTGCTCATGACTTCAGCCATTTCTGTATCGTCTGTGTATTCCATATTCCCTTGGCATAGTTTCAGTATTTCCTGTTTATTTTTTTTAGTTTACCATTACATATCTATAGAATAGTTTTGGCTGATCCTTACATTTTTCTGTTATGTCTTTTTCATAGTTTCTTTTTCTTCTCTACATATTTTTACATATTCATTCCTTTAATTAATATATATTTGCCACTTTCTAGGTTTTTTGTCTTTTCTCCATCTTTTCCAAGCTTTATTTCTTCTGTCTTTCACTTTGCTGCACCTTTTATTAAACCAGCACTTTATATACACTTTTTCCTGTTTTTGTTATGGGACATATTTATTCGCTCCTTCTTTGTAGATTTTCATAAAAATAATCCATTTTTCTTCCACTTGTGTTTCTTCCTTGTAGAATTTTTCCCAGTTCATTAAAAAAAAAAAAAAATCATAAGTTTCTCAAAGTCCATTTTACTATACATCAGTCTTCCCTTTCTGTGTTTCTCATTTCTCGTTATACAGTATATATTTCCTCCTTTAGTTCTAACTCAAGTAGTATGTGGTCGCTCTTTGGAATTGGTGTCTTGTATTCAATTTTGTCTACCATTTCAGATTCTGACATAAATAATAAATTGAGTCTCGATGGTTCTTTATTATTTCTAAATCTAGTGTTTTCTTTTACCCATTGTGTCATTGTATGATCTATAGTCATATTGAGTAATACATTTCACTATTGATCATCTCCACCTCTCACTGTCATCTCTTCCCAACATATTTCTTTGCTATTAAAGTCTCCCATGAGTACCACTTTATTTCCATCCTTCAGCATCTTGTTTAATGAATTTCTTGTATCCTCTAACATTTTGGAATAATCTCTCTCCAAGACCTCATTTTTGGGGGCACATAAATCACTGCAAAATTTATGCTTTTCATGTCGCTAGCTTTAACTCTTATTGAGATCATCTCTACCCTGTTCTATTCATATGTAACTTTTGTCACATTTAAGTTTTTCTTATCCGAGAACATGACTCTTCCACCTTGTTTCTACTCCTTATTTCTAATGACCAACACTGGTACTAGTATATGTATTTACCTAGTTGTATTATACAGGAAGGGGAGCTATGCTGGTAGTGACCCGTCTTTGTATCTCTCAGCATCTAGTTTATTCTTAAATTATTGTATGGTGTTTGCACACATTATTGTTTCATCTAATTTGTACCAGATATGTACCACTCTGTGTGAACAACTTTTTTTTTCTTCAGATCTTTTCTGTAACTATCCTTTTTGAGTTTCTTTTCATGTCGTCTTGTTTTTCTTTTATCCCACTTTAATAAGTCTTCTCTGTCAAGGACTTCCATGCCTTTCATGATTCTGTAAATCACCAATAGATCTCATCTTTCTCTTCTTTGTTCCAGGGTTGGTAATACCAGTTTAGACAATCTTTGTATGTCAACTTTGAAAGTGTTGGGGCCATCTTTGTCATTGCTCTTTGGATTCTTTCTAATTTCTTTATATTCTTTTTTGTACTGGATGCCCATAGTCTGCAGTGTACTCCAATCTTGGTCTTATCAGTGTGACTAATATTTTTTTTTACCATCACTTCATCCAAGTAATTGAAAGCCACCTTTATTGCATGTGTTTGTTTGTATGTATGTATCCATATCACAGATTTGGGATTATGAGAAAATTGGTATTGAAATTAGAATAGTTGTCTTGTTGATTTTGAGTCAAGAAGCAAATGTATCCCTCATATAACTAATATACATTTTTCCTAGAATAAACATATTGTATAATGTTGAGACAGACAAGTTGGGGAAGGTGGGTGAAGAAGACATAAATCTAGATTCCAGTCAATTTCTGAACAGTTTCACAAGGTTTTTTTCAGAGGAAGTGAAAAACCCATATTGCAAAACTTGTCAGTAATCAACTTGAACCCAGATATGTGCCTTCTTCACCCACCTTCCTCACTGTGGACCAGATATAGATTAGAAAATTTGTTTATGATATTTTTATGGTTTGGCAGGGCACGTGCACGTTTCCTGACTGTAGCTGATCAGTTGCTCTCTGGTCGTATTTGCATTGCAAGTATGTCCATGGGAGGTGCCAAAGCTTCTCTTACCATTGCTCTGCGCTATGCATCTACTAGATTAACAGTTGGTAAGATAACCTATTGCTTTATTGGTTAAAGAATAAGACTTGGTAAAGGTAAATTTCACTATATGGGCATTTGCTCTTCAAAATTTTGCTTTAATGCAAATAATTTGCTTCAAAGCCAGATTTGTGGCAATGATATTGTTATAAAAACAAATCCAAAAAAATATGATGTCTAATGAACACTTGACATCATCCCTTCTTTTATTTGATGAGCAGTGTTAACCACTTAAAGTGCAGCATAACTAGTAGGGGTGGACAAAAGGCCTAACAAGTATTATTTCAGTAAGTTTGATTCCTGCTGTGGGCAGGATACAGGGATAACCTATCATCCATGAGGAGCTAAGATGAGAGGGAGGGGAATGGTGGTGAAATGGGTGGGAGTGGGTACGCACCTTTTGACTTGGCTACCTCTCTTATGAGGGAGAAAAAGCCCTTGGTATATAGATAGACAGGTTTGATTCAAATTAATGTCAAACTCCCACTCTCAGGAGGGACTAGGACAAAGCATCCTAACAATGGACATTTCGAAACAGTAAATTCAGTGTAGTATACATGTAATATGCACCCACTCTACCCGGGCCTTGATCTAAATTGTTTAGCCAGCCAGCGTCCCATGTTAATGAATTATTAAGCATATACTATCTTCATGACCATTGATTTCCATTCATAGTAAATTAAGTGCTATACCCTCAGACACAAACCTAGAAGAATGAATACTTCTAAGCCACAAAAATCGTGCTAGCCTGCCTATGTTGAGAGTACAGTTAAAAAAAAAAAAAGACACCAGATGCAATCACCACATAGATGACTCAAAACATGCCCTCTCACACTACTTAGTACACAAAATGTTAGTAGATATTTTCTTCTTGAGAGACCACATTTGTGGTCTTTGCCCGATTCTTTGGAGCTGCAGGTCCCCTGCATGAGAGAACCAAGACTAAAGGTATAATTATTCTGAGTCTGATGTCATCATTGGTGGGTAGGGTAGTGACCACTGCTCATGAGATAAAGGTGCTGTTGGTGGAAGAGAAAGAAAAAAATCTAGAATCTAGATAGTCCTTGTGATTTGAAAAAGGAAAAAAAAATATTCTTTATGTGTAATTAAATAACAGAGGGATATTCCCTCTGTTATGCTGCCCCCCACTCTTAATACTGTCCTGTACCACTTCTCTTAATGTTCGTTTCCTTTTTTTGCTGAACCCTGTGGTGGGGGAGAAGAATACTACCACCAAGTGGTCCCACTTGAGTTGTGAAAGGTGACAAAAATGGGATGGGGAGGGGATAGGACTTGGCATCCTACTCTCTGTAGCCCCAAAGGGGACATTCCTAAAAAAAAGCAAAGGCATAAGAGGGTTTGGGAGGAGTTTTCCAACCAGAACCCTAAGGTTTGGGTCTTTTAATGGGTGTGATACAGATGAGAGTAAAAGGGAAGAGATTGACAGTATGTTTGTGAGAAGAATAATGGATGTGTTGGCATTGAGTGAAACTAAGTTGAAAGGGAGGTGTGAGTTTGAGTTTGGGAGTGTAGTTGGGAAGGTGTCAGGAGTGAAGAGCGGGTGAGGGAGAGAAGGGGTGGCTATACTAGTAAGTGAAGAGATAGGTAAACATGTGGTGGAGTGGAAGATTTCTTCAAGGTTAATGTGGATAAAGGTGAAACTGAGAAGGGAGACGTGGGTCTTTGTAAGTGCATATGGGCTTGGTAGTGAGAAGAGTACAGAGGAAACTGAGGCTTTTTAGATAAATTTAAATGAGTGCATAGAGGGTTTAGGGAGAAATGTCAATGTGGTGATATTAGATCTTAATGCTAGGAGAGGAGAAGAATCAATAGACAGAGTGGTTGGGAAGTGTGGAGTTCCAGGAAAAAATTGTAGTGGAAAGTTGATGGTAGAGATGTCAAGAGAGTTCATGATAATAAATACAGTATTTAGGAAGAAAGTCCAGCATAAATACACATAGGAGAGGGTGGTGGATAGAAGGGTGGAAGATCGGGCTTTAATGGACTACATAGTGGTAACCTGGAGAAGAGTAGAAAAAGTTAAGGATGTGTATGTTTTAATGGAAGAAAGTGGGGAATATCAGATCATTTTTTGGTGGAAGGTAATTTGAGAGTGGAGGATAGATGGAGAAAGAGAAAAAGGACAGAAGGTATGGGGGTGCTTGGAGTCAACTGCTTAAATGAGAAAGAAAAGAAGTACAAAAAAAAGCTGAGAGAGAAGTAGGAGGGAGTGAAGGATAGAGTAGAACTAGTAGTGGAGGAGGAATGGGGATGGTTCAAGGAGGGAGTCACAAGGTGTGCAAAGATGGTGTGTGGAACAAGGAGGATGGGAGGAAATAGAAAGAAGGGTAGTAAGTGGTGGAGGACGGCAGGAAATAGAAAAAAGGGTAGTAAGTGGTGGGATGATGAAGCAAAGAAGGTTGTAGAAGAAAAAAGCAAGGATTCACAGATTGGTTACAAAATAGGATGAGAAAATTATATGAAGGGTACAAAGAAAAGAGAAGTAAAGCATAAGATAAAGGAGGGAAAGAGGAGAGCAAATGTGAAATAAGGTAATAGTATAACAGAAAATTTTGAAAGTAATAAAAAGCTGTTTTGGAAAGAAATTAAGAGAGGACAAGGAGACAAATCAAGTAGAAAAGAAAAGGTAAAAGATGCAGATGGACAGATGATAATGGAAGAGACAGCAGTAAGAGGAAGATGGGCAGAATATTTTAGGGAGTTGCTAAATGTGAAGGAGGATAGGGAGGGAAAGGTAGTTGCAGTGGGAAGTACTAAGAAAATGACAGTGATGAATGAGGAAAATGGAGGAGAAATAAGGAAAGATGAGGTGAAAGCAGTTATCAAAATGATAAGAGCAGGTAAGGCACCTGGGTCTGGATGGATGTCATGTAGAGTGTATAGAAAAAAGAAAAAGGAGATACAGTGATGATGGACTGGCTGATGAGGTTTAATGATTGTCTAAAAGAGGGTAGTGTGCCAGAGGACTGAGGAGTGCCTATATAGTTCCACTTTACAAGGGGAAAGGAGACAAGTGTGAGTGTAGTAGTTTGAGGGGGATCAGTTTGTTAAGTGTAGTTGGGAAGGCTCATGGGAGGGTTTTGATTGAGAGGATTAGAAGAATAGAAGTAATTGGTGAAGAACAATGTGGTTTTAGGACAGGTAGGGGTTGCATAGATAACATTTTTGTGGTAAGGCAGATATATGAGAAAGATTTAGGGAAAGGTAGGGATGTTTTTTGGGCCTTTAATGATTTGGAAAAGGCTTATAACATGGTAGACAAGAAAGCACTGTGGGAGATATTACAGATATATGGGATAGGAGGAAAGCTGTTAAGAGCAGTCAAGAGTTTTTACAAAAGTAGTAGAGACCATGTTAGAATTAGAAATGGAGAGAGTGAATGGTTTGAAGTGAAGGTGGGACTTCGCCAGGAATGTGTTATGTCGCCTTGGCTGTTCAATTGTACATGGATAGTGTGAGAGGTAAATACAAGGGTAATGGGTCAGGGATTGGAGATAGTTAAAGAAAATGGAGAAAAATGGGAGATAAGCCAGTTGTTGTTTGCTGATGACACTGCTTGTAGTTAGATCAGAGGAGGGATTAAGGAAGTTAATGACAGAGTTTGGGAAGGTGTGTGAAAGAAGGAAGTTGAAGATAAATGTGGGTAAAAGTAAGGTGATGAGATGTACAAAGGGAAAGTGTGACAGCAAATTGGAAGTGAGTATTAAGGGAGAGAGACTGGAGGAAGTGGATAGCTTTAGATACTTGGGTGCAAATGTAGTGGGAAAGGGAGGAGTGGAGGTGGAGTTAGAATGTAGATTGAGAGAAGCAAGTAAATGCCTTGGGGGATTAAAAAGTGTAATGAGAAATAGACATTTGGGAATGGATGCTAAGAGGAAACTGTATGATTGTGCCAGCAGTACTGTATGGGGCAGAAATATGGAACATAAGAGAGGAGTTTGAATGTGTTTGAGATGAAATGCATGAGAAGTATGTTAGGGGTTACTAGGCTGGATAGAGTGAGAAACAAGGAGGCAAGGAGAAGAGTTGGGGTGGAAAGGGAGTTGGGAGATAGGGTTGATGAAAGAGCATTGGGATGACATGGAAAGAATAAGTGAAGAAAGATTAGTAAAAGAGTTGTGGAAGGTAGAGGTGGAGGGAGTGAACATGAGAGGGTGACCAAGGATGAGATGGATGGATGGGGTAAAAGGGGCATTGTGAAAGAGGGGAATGTCTGTTGAGGGAGGAAGGGAGAAGACAAAAGGTAGGGGTGAGTGGAGAATGATTGTGTATGGATGATGATGTTATCCATGGAAGGGAGTGGGTGGGAGATGGGGGAGTATGTGTGAATGATATTTTGATGCAGCCCAAAGGAATTTCTCCCCGTCTTCTCTTTTTCTGCATGAGGGGATGGAGAGAGGGGTTTGCCAATGAAATGAAGTGGCCTTGTTGTGGATATGCTGTGTCTTGCTACATTGCCTAAGACTCAGGGCAGTGGGTGAGAGGCAGGGATGACCCATCATCCAGGAGGAGCCGAGAGAAGAGGGAGGGGTGTGAATGGGAGTGGATTATGTAGGGGATGGAATGGGTGGGAGTGGATTTTATGCCTTTGTTTTTTGGCTACCTCCCTTGTAAGGGGGAAAAAGCTATTGGTATATGCATGTATATATGTAATTAAATGGAGAATTTTGTACATACAGGTCCAACTGGTAAGTCTGACATGGCCATCATGCAGTACCAACTCCAGCAGAGAGCTCTTGTACCACTCCTTGCCCGCACTTATGCCATTAACTTTGGCCTTGATTATGTTAAGGTAATATATTCTTCCCATTTGTTACTAATACATTCTACCTCCCTTATAAGGGGGAAAAATCCCTTGGTATATATATGTATATATATATATATTATATATATATATATACACAAGTAGAACAGGAGTTTATTCCTTGACTAGTTTCGCACAGTGATGCTTCTTCAGAAAGAATGGTTTGCATTACAGAATAACTGGTATTAAATACAAAAAATATTAGGAGAAAGAGGGTATAAGGGAAGGTCACTTCCTATTCATGGTGGCACGAAATCGTGCGGGTTGGTCGGACTGGCGCTCCGTGTGGTGCTACGAGTGAACAGATGTCCTGTTGTTTTCCACTGGTGCACCACACGGAGCGCCAGTCCGACCAACCCGCACGATTTCGTGCCACCATGAATAGGAAGTGACCTTCCCTTATACCCTCTTTCTCCTAATATTTTTTGTATTTAATACCAGTTATTCTGTAATGCAAACCATTCTTTCTGAAGAAGCATCACTGTGCGAAACTAGTCAAGGAATAAACTCCTGTTCTACTTGTGTGTTTCCCTCTACTCCTCTTACAACCTGTCAGGATGTCTTCATATATATATATATATATATATATATATATATATATTATACATATATATATGTATATACTTTTTTTTACATACATATACCAAGGGATTTTGGATAGAGTGAGAAATGAGGAGGTGAGGAGAACAGGGGTGGAAAGGGAGTTGGGAGATAGGGTTGATGAAAGAGTATTGGGATGGTTTGGACACATGGAAAGAATGAGTGAAGAAAGATTAGTGAAAGAAGGGTGGAAGGCAGAGGTGGAAGGAGTGAATATGAGGGGGCATCCTAGGATGAGATGGATGGATGGGGTAAGGGGGCCATTATGAAAGAGAGGAATGTCTGTTGAGGAAGGACAGGAGAGAACAGAAGATAGGGGTGAGTGGGGAAGGGTTGGGTATGGATGATGCTGTGATGCATGAGGGGGTGGAGGATGGGGATGAGGGAGTGTGTGAGAAATAAATTGATGCAGCCCGAAGGGATTTCTCCCCGTCTTCTCCTTTTCTGCATGAGAGGACGGAGAGGGGGGGTCGCCGAATTAATGAAGTGGCCTTGCTGTGGATGCGCTGTGTCTTGCAACGCTGCTTCTGACCCAGGGCAGTGGACAGGATGCAGGGATGACCCGTCATCCAGGAGGTGCCAAGATGTGAGGGAGGGAAGAGGGTGGAGGTTAGTGGAGTATGTAGGGAATGGAATGGGTGGGAGTGGTTTCTATGCCTTTTTCTTTTTGGCTACCTCCTGTGTAAGGGGGAAAAAGCCTTTGGTATATGTATGTATGTATGAATGTATTGCTAAAGGGCTTAAAAAATCACCTGTTTGTAAAACTTTAGTGTAGGAGAAGTTTCTTTCTAAGATTAGTTGGAGGGCACAAGAACCGTTGTCAGCTGATGTGGGGTTGTTGGTTGTCAGTAAAACTTGAGCCCATCTATCTATTTATTATACCAAGAGTTTTTTCCCCCTTACAAGGCAGGTAGCCAAGTCAAAGGCATTTAGCTACTCCCACCTATTCCACTCCCCTCCACTACCTTAATGCCCCCTTCACCCCATCCATCCATCTTATCCTCAGTCATTCCCTCATGTTCACTCCTTCCACCTCTGCCTTCCACACCTTTTTTACTAATCTTTCTTCACTCATTCTTTCCATGTGTCTAAACGCAATACTCTTGAGCCAATTATTATTATTATTTTTCATTGCTTTGCTGCATTGCTTCACACCCAAGGTAGTGGGCAGGAGACAGGGATGACCCTCCATCCATGAGGAGCTAAAATAAGAGGGAGGCAAGGATGGTGGATGAGAGTGGGTGCATGCCTTTTGACTTGGCTACCTTCCTGATAAGGGGGAAAAAGCCCTTTGTATATAGATATATAAATGACTTTTCATTGAGTCATAGCATCCATATTTCTCTAAAGAAATATCTTAACAAACAATAACCATTAAATCTGCTGTGGTTTGCACATTTTGGGGATGAATGTAAAGAGAAGACAGAATGAGGGAGTGATTGTGCCAGTGATGCTATATGGAGTAGATTTGGAATCAAAGAGGCAGAAAAGAAGAACTTAAACATGAGATACCTCTTCAATACGAGTCAAATATTTGCGCGCATGTCAGGTTGCCTGATGTACAATGATGCATCACAATATAAAGTTACTGCTGTTATACTCATTCTCTTTCACCCTTAATAAATATAATGTCACAGAAAACAGGAAGCTCGCAGGCCTAGTGGATTAGGGTGTCATCACTTGTGGTGAAGGTCGAGGGAATGGCAGTTCGAGTCCTGCCACTGGCAAAGTTGAACCAAGGGCATGGTTCATTAAATTCCACGCTACAAAGGCCTCTGTAAGGGGCACCGTCCTAGCCTCCAGATAGGGGGAGTTTGTGACGTTAAACCATATCAACAGAAAACGTGATCAAGCCTGTTCACAGAATATGGGGGTCACTCAGCTGCAACTACAAAATGAATATAATCAGGAAGCCGATGCCGGCACCCTCATATACTCCACTCGTGGCTCATGATGCATACATATGCATCATTGTATTCAAGAGGTTAAGAAAAATGGTGGGGGTTATGAGGATGGATAGAGTAAGAGCTGAGAGCATTGGCAGAGAGTCAGTAGATAGGATTGATCAAAGAATACTAGGATGGGTTTGGCATATGGAAAGAATAAGTGAAGAAAGACAAGGAGAAGGAGTGAGGAATATGGAGGTGGATGAAGGGAGCTTGAGGGAAAGACTGAGAATGAGGTGGATGGATGGATGGGATGAAAGGGATATTGGATGTGTGTTGAGTAAGTGGACAATCAGTAGGTGTGAGTGGAGTGTGGTTGTAAGTGGATGAAGAAATGACATGGCCCAATGGGATTTCTTCATGTCTATTCTGTATTTTTTTCGTCTTGAGTGGATCAGAGTGTAGGGGATTACCATGAAATGAAGTAGTGGGAGTAAACCATCTTTATCTGTTGGGTCCTGCTGTGGAGGTGCTGTGTGTTGCTGAGCTAAGAAAGGAAGGACAACAAATGGGTGTGGGATAGGTTTTGTGTTTGTATGGAGTGTGATAGGGATGGAATGGGTGGGAGTGATTTTTATGCCTTTGTTCTTTGGCTACCTCCCTTTATAAGGGAGAAAAAGAGCCTTTGGTATATGTATGTATGTATGTATGCTTTGACTTGGTCATGCTTTTATAAGGAGGCAAGGGCCTTTTGGTATATGTATGTATTATTATTATAATGATATTTATGGAGGGGGGTTACTGATTAAGTTAAGTGGTCTTGCTGTGGATGTACTGTGTCTTGCTGGATTGCTTTTGACCCAGGGCAGTGGGCAGGATACAGGGATGACCCGTCATCCATGAGGAGCTAAGATGAAAGGGGGGAAAGGGTGGTGGATAGGAGTAGATATGTGTCTTTGACTTGGCTACCTCTCTTACAAGGGAAAAAAACCTTTTTGTATATAGAATGATATATGTATTATTATTATTGTCATCATTTATTATTATAATTATGTTTGCTGTGGATGTGCTGTTCCTGCAACACTGCTTCTGACCCATGGCAGTGGACAAGATGCAGGGATGACCCATCATCCAGGAGGTGCCAAGATAAGAGAGAGTGAAGAGGGTGGAGGGGAGTGGAGTGTGATAGGGATGGAATGGGTGGGAGTAGTTTTTATGCCTTTGTTTTTTTGGCTACCTCCCTTATAAGGAGGGGAAAAAGCCTTTGTAATATGTATGTATGTTTCTCAACAATGGAGAATATTAATACTGTCAGTACATAGCCTATTATTTGTTACAGAGACGCTGGGCCAATCAACCCGCAGATGGGTCAGAACACCCTGAGGTAGTGACCATGTGTTGTGCCATCAAACCTATAGCATCTTGGAATTTAGAAAAGGTGGTCTCAGTAAGCAGGGAACGTTGTGGAGGCCAAGGTTACTTATCTTGCAACAGGTGAATCTAACAGTTTTATTTTTTTTTTCTTTCAGGATTTGTTTATTCATTTATTACCATTTAACACCTGTTCTGGGGTACTGGGTGTATAGTCATAAGCAGTAAGTACTTTAGGGACTGTGTAATAGGAGTGGCCAATGAAACACTGAGTATGGATAAATTAGTACATGTAATTGTACAGCACTACAGAGATAATACGTGCTCTCACATTGGAGAAGAGACCAAGACTAACTGACGCTAAGCTTCTTAGCGTGGGGAAGCATACACAATTCGTCTTGGTTTTCCTACAAAAAGGCACAAATGAATATACAATGACAATAATAAAATCAATATATAATAACTATACAATACAAGTACATATATATAATATACAAGGAATGTGTTGGGGATCATTAGGTAAACAAGGTGCTAAGGTGGGAGGAGCAATGAATTGGTTTTGGATGGGTGTAGGGTGAGTATGTGCTTTGACTGGGCTATCTCCCCCATAGAGAAAGAAAGAGAGAGAGAGAGAGAGAGAAAAAAAATGGGGGCGGGGGATGGGTTGAGACTTGTTTTGTATGTATGTATGAAGTAAAGCAAACCAAAGAGAATAATGAGTAATTTTTTCAGACAAATGGGTGTGCATCATAATATCTTGCCAATTCTCACAGGTTTGGAACCTTCCATGGCTTGGCCCATGCAGCCATGACTGCTGAAGGAGACAATTGCGTGCTCATGCAGAAGGTTGCAAAGGAACGTCTAACTGTTTTCAAGCCTCTGCCAGAAAAGGAAATGGAAGAAGATCTGAACAACCTTGAATTCCTACACAATCTTATGATTAAGAGAGAGAACATTGTATTCAAGGTAGCTACTGTCTACAAGTCAAAGATCTTAGGTGAAAGTACATGTGAAAGTTGACACATTATATGAATTTTTTTTTCTTATATATGTATATAGTTGAAAGCTTTATAATTATTTCAACAGACTTTGGGCAAGAAGATGATTGCAGCTGGGAAAAAACATCTTTTTGACACTTGGATGCTTAAGGAGTCTGACACTGTCCAGAGTGCTGCCAAGGCCTTTGGAGAAAGGCTCATCTCAGACCAGGTAAATGTTATTTCACTTCAGAGAAGGGAGTTTGGATGCTTTGTGTATGACTAGTATAACCATTATACATGTGATAACACAAATCAGGTTATTTGAAGAAAAAAATTGTAGTTGTTATATCATATGTATAATGCAAGATGTTTAGGCAAGAACATTTGAAGTAGCATATGTGATACAAGATGATTTTTTTTTATAAATATTTTGTATGGGGCAGAAACATGGAACATAAGAAAGGAAGAGAGGAGGAATTTGAATGTGTTTGAGCAGGGTGCAGGGATGACCCGTCATCCAGGAGGTGCTAAGATAAGAGGGAGGGTGGAGGGGTGTGGAGTGTATTCAGGGATGGAATGGGTGGGAATGATTTTATGCCTTTTCCTTTTTGGCTACCTCCCTTGTATATGTATGTATGTTGAGATGATGTGCCTGAGAAGTATGATAGGGGTTACTAGGCTGAATAGAGTGAGAAACAAGGAGGTGAGGAGGAGAACGGTGGGGAAAGGGAGTTGGGAGATGGGGTTGATGAAAGAGTATTGGGATGGTTTGGACACATGGAAAAAATGAGTGAAGAAAGATTAGTAAAAGAGGTGTGGAAGGCAGAGGTGGAGGGAGTGAACATAAGAGGGTGACCAAGGATGAGATGAATGAATGGGGTAAAAGGGGCATTGGGAAAGAGGGGGATGACTATTGAGGAAAGACAGTGAGAAGATAGGGGTGAATGGAGAATGATTGTGTATGGATGATCCTGTGATGCATGGAAGGAAGTGGATGGGGAATGGGGGGTGAGGGAGTATGTGTGAATAATAATTTGATGCAGCCCGAAGAGATTTCTCCCCATCTTCACTTTTTCTGCATGAAGGGACAGAGAGAGGGGTAGCCAATTAAATGAAGTGGCATTGTTGTGGATGTGCTGTGTCTTGCTACACTGCTTCATATTTAGGGCAGTGGGCAAGATGCAGGGATGACCCGTCATTCAGGAGGAGCCAAGATAAGAGGGAGGGAAGAGGGTGAATGGGAGTGGAGTATGTGGGGATGGAATGGGAGTGGAATTCATGCCTTTGTTTTTTGGCTACCTCCCTTGTAAGGAGGAAAAAACCTTTGGTATATGTATGTATGAATTTTCTTCTTGCCTTTCATACATAAATTTTTACCCTAACAGTTTGGAGCCACTTTGGAGACTTGTGAAGATAGTTTGAAACCTGTGCTGATGCAGCTTTACCATCTGTATCTCATTGACATTCTTGAAAACAATCTAGCCTCCTTCATCACACAAGGTCTACTTTCTGTGGAATCGGCAACCCAGGTAAGCCTTAGTCAGGAGTCATGTATGGAGATTTATGTTTAAGGAAAAAAACAAAAGCAGTTGCTCCATCTATCCATCCAATCATCTGTTACCCGCAAAGCAAAGTGGCTAGGTATGCGACGGGAAAAACCTCGCCCTTTTCATTCTCATCATGTTTCCCTTTCACTCTTTCTTAGATTAGAACATGTGAAGATAGCACCTCAAGATCCCCCCAGTAATACTACTGGTTATTCCCAAGCATCTCCCTTTTGTGGGACAAGTCCTGGCTTCTAATCACCTACTTTATCATGCTCATGCACATTTTTACTTGTTTGACATCCTGACCACAAGATTCTTTGGCTTCAGTCAGTCATGAGTCAATGATGAGATTTTGTGGAGCTCTGGAGTGAGTGAGGGACATTGTAATATCATGTACTCTGTATCTTATGTACACACATACACATATGTTAACACATGTCACACACACAGATACATGTGTGGGTACATAGATAAATAAACATATTAATTAAAAAAAATTAAGGGAAAATTAAATAACTTGTATGACTTAAGTATACCATGTAACAATAACATACTTGAACAGAATGTCTAAAGAACATTTAAACCTATGATTAGCATGCTTCCACATACATACATACACCAAGGGCTTTTCCCCCCTTACAAGGTAGCCAAAGTCAAAAGGCATAATTCCACTCCCACCCATTTCATCCCCACCCACTACACTCCCATTAACCACCTGTCCCTCCCTCCCTCATTTCTTGGCTCCTCCTGTATGACAGGTCATCCCTGCATCCTGCCTATTGCCCTGGGTCAGAAGCAATGCAGCAAGACACAGCACAACCACAGCAAGGCCACTTCATCTAATAGGTGACCCCCCTCCCCGTCCCTTTATGCAGAAAAAGAGAAGATGGGGAGAAATCCCTTCAGGCTGTGTCAAAATACCATCCCCTTGCACCCCACCCACTCCCTTCCATGCATCACAGTATCATCCATACACAACCATTCTCCTCTCACCCCTATCTTTTGTCTTCTCCCTTCTTTCCTCAACAGACATTCCCCACTTTCCCAATGGCCCTTTTACCTCATCCATCCATCTTATCCTTAGTCATCCCCTCATGTTCACTTCCTCCACCTCTTCCTTCCACACTTCTTTTAATAATTTTCACTCATTCTTTTCATGTGCCCAAACCATCCCAAAACTCTTTCAATCAAACCTATCTCCCAACTCCCTTTCCACCTCCACTCTCCTCCTCACTTCCTCATTTCTCACTGTTTAGCCTTGTAACCCCTACCATACTTCTCAGGTATTTCATCTCGAACACATTTAAACTCTTCCTCTCTTATATTCCGTGTTTCTGCCCCATACAGTGCTGTTGGCACAATCACTCATTCATACAATCTTCTCTAAGCATCCATTCCCAAATGTCTATTTCTCATTACACTATTTAATCCTCCAAGGCATTTACTTGCCTCTCTCAACTTATATTCTACCTTGACTCCTTCCTTTCCCACCACATTCACATGCAAGTATCTAAAACTATCCACTTCCTCTAGTCTCTCTCCATTAATACTCTTCCAATTTGCTACCATCCTCTCCCCTTGTACATCTCATCACCTTACTTTTACCCACATTTATCTTGAACTAACTTCTTTTGCACACCTTCCCAAGCTCAATCACAAACTTTCTTAGTCCCTCCTCTCCTGCTACAGGCGCAGTGTCGTCAGCAAACAACAACTGGCTTATCTTCCATTTTTTTCTATTTTCTTCAACCATCTCCAATATCCAGCCCATTACCCTTGCATTTACCTCTTGCACCACCCCATCCATGTATAAATTTAACAGCCAATTTGACATAACACATCCTTAGCAAAGTCCTACCTTTACCTCAAACCACTCACTCTCTCCATTTCTAATTCTAACAAGGGCTCTACTAATCTCATTAAAACTCTTGACTGCTCTTAAACCTTTCTTCCAGTCTTAACACCCTCCCAACTAACTGCAATACCTCCCACAGTGCCTTCCCGTCTACCCTATCATAAGCCTTTTCCAGATCCATAAAGGCCCAAAAAAATGTCCTTACCTCTTCATAAAGCTTTCTCACATATCTGTGTTATATAAAAAATCTGATCCACATAACCCCTACCTGTCCTAAACCCACACTGTTCCTCACCAATTCCCTCTGTTCCTCTCCTAATCCTCTCAGTCAAAACCCTACCATAAGCCTTCCCAACTACACTCAACAAACTGATTCCTCTGCAACTACTACACTCACACTTGTCCCCTTTTCCCTTGTAAATTGGAACTATACAGGCAATCCTCCAGTCCTCTGGTACTCTACCCTCTTCTAGACAAACATTAAACAATTTCACCACCCAGTCCACCATCACTGTACTTCCCTTTTTTAAACGCTACTTATAACACTCATCAAACCCAGGTGCCTTACTTGCTCTCATCATTTTAATAACTGCTTTCACCTCATCTTTCCTTATTTCTCTTCTATTTTCCTCATTCCTCACTATCATTTTCTTAGCACTTCCCATTGCAACTACCTTTCTCTCCCTATCCTCCTTCACATTTAACAACTCCCTAAAATACTGTGCCCATTTTCTTACTGCTGTTTCTTCCATTGTTATCTTTCCATCTGAACCTTGTACCTTTTCTTCTCTACTTAATTCACATCCCCTTCCTCTCTTAATTTCCTTCCAAAACATCTTTTTATTACTTTCAAAACTTTGTCATACTTTTACCCCATTTCACATTTCCTCTCCTTTATCTTATGCTTTACTTCTATTTTCTTCTTACCTCTCATACAATTCTCGTCCTCTTTTGAAATCAATCTGTGAATGCTCGATTCTTCTCTTCTACAACCTTCTTTGCATCCTCATTCCACCACTCACTACCCTTCCTTCTATTTCCTCCCATCCTCCTTGTTCCACACACCATCTTTGCACACTTTGTGACTCCCTCTTTGAACCATCCCCATTCCTCCACTACTAGTTCTACTCTATCCTTTCCCTCCTCCTACTGTTCTCTCAGCTTCTTGTGCTCCTCCTTTTCTTTCTCATTTGAGCAGTTTACTCTAAGCACCTCCATACTTTCTGTCCTTTTCCTTTCTCCATCTGTCCTCCACTCTCAACTTACCCTCCACCAAAAAATGAACATGTACATCCCAAACTCCACCTCTTCTCTTGAGTACCACTATATAGTCCATAAATGGCCCCATATACCACCTTTACCACCCTCTCCCATGTGTACTTATGCTTTACTTTCTTCCTAAACATGGTTAGCTATCATCAGCTCTAGACACATCACCATCAACTCTCCACTACAATTTTTTCATGACACTCCACATTTCCCAACTACTCCATTTATTGATTCATCTCACACCCTAGTATTGAGATGTCCCAGTACCACTACATTGACATTCCTCTCTAAACCCTCTATGCACTCATATAAGTCTATCCAAAAAGCCTCCCTTTCCTCTACACTCTTCTCACTATCAGGCCCATATGCACTTACAAAGACCCATGTCTCCCTTCCCAGTTTCACTTTCATCCTAGATTAACATTGAAGAAAGCTTCCACTCCACCACACATTTACCTATCTCTTCACTTACTAGTATAGCCACCCCTTTTTTTCATGATCTCTTCACTCTTAACACCCTCCCAAACTCAAACTTGCCCCTCTCTTTCATCTTAGTTTCACTCAATGCCAACACATCCATCTTTCTTCTCACAAACATACTGCCTATCTCTTTCCTTTTACTCACATCTGTACCACATCCACACACATTAAAAGACCCAAACCTTAGTGTTCTGGTTGGAAAACTCCAGCCAGACCCTCTTATGCCTTTATTTATTTATTTTTTTATGAATATGATTGGTTTGTACAGGGGTACATATACTTAGCCCATGTATGTTCAGGCAGGTGCCAAGATAAGAGGGAGGGAAGAGGGTAGAGGGGAGTGGAGTATGTAGGGGATTGAATGGGAGGGAGTAGTTTCTATGCCTTTGTTTTTTTGGCTACCTCCTGTATAAGGGGGAAAAAAGTCTTTGGTATATATAAGTATGTATGTTCAGGCACATACCTTCTCTTTGCAGGTTTCTGAAGTATCCTCCCAGCTGTGCCGTTCTCTGGGTCCACATGCTCTGGCCCTTTGTGATGCCTTCGCTATCTCTGATGCCATGCTCTCTGCACCCATTAGCCTGGATTGGATATCATACAATGAGAAGGACAACCAGGGTGAATTGTAAGATAGTGTATGAAAGGAACTCCATTATTTGGCAGTGGATAAAAATACAGTATGCTGTGTCTTGCTGGGTTGCTTCTGACCCAGGGCGATGTGTGAGACCTGTCATCCAGGAGGAGCCAAGATGAGAAAAAGAGAGAGAGAGAGAGAGAGGGAGGGAGAGAGAGAGAGGGAGGGAGAGGGAGAGAGAGAGAGAGGGGGAGAGAGAGAGAGAGAGAGAGAGAGAGAGAGAGAGAGAGAGAGAGAGAGAGAGAGAGGGAGAGAGAGAGAGGGAGGGAGAGAGAGAGGGGGAGGGAGAGAGAGAGGGGGAGGGAGAGAGAGAGGGGGAGGGAGAGAGAGAGAGGGAGGGAGAGAGAGAGAGAGAGAGAGAGAGAGAGAATTGGGTGGGGATGAATTGGGTGGAGTGGAATTATGCCTTTTGACTTTGGCTACCTCCCTTGTAAAGGGGTAAAAGCCTGTGGTTGTAATGTTCTTTGATGTGTTCCTCTCCAACATAATCAGATGAAATATATACAAACTTGTTGAGAGGGAAACTGGATTTAAAGAGTCGAATAGAAGAATCTAATCAGTCAGTTTATGACTTCATGTGCAACTACAATGCAATCAGGGTTAAAGTTAGGTTTAGAATTTTAATATGGATTTTGTATACATGATTTGTGTTTGTACAATTGTGTAACTGCATCAAGTAGCTTAGACTTGTTAGTACAGGTATAACCTTGTTAGTAAAAAAAAAAATATGATTATTTAAAATGAATTGCAGTGCTATACTTTTTTCTTGTTTTGGTGTGCTAAGTAACTGAAATGGGGGACAAAAACACAAATGTATAGGCTTTGGGAATACAGGTAAATTGCTCTAGGATAAAGCTTTAAAAATATTAAATTTTGCAGTATTTGTAAATAAAAAGTAAAACTGAATATTATTTTTACATTGTTGTATTCTTTACTTCAACTTAGGACAAAAATACAGAAAAGTAAATAGATTCCCAATCCCTTTGCTCTGCCTTATTTGCCTTTTATGATATATGATAATACAGTAGTGGCATTCTTGTCCCCTTCCCATACAAGAGTGGGAAAGATGCCGAAAGCAGGGTACTTCTTGCAGATTCCCACAACACAAAAAGATGACCCTTTCTCCTCATCAATCTATGTGCACTGAAATACTCCTGACAACAGTGACCTACTCCCTCTGAACATGCAACTTATACTCACAATTATATTCCACCAACCTAAACACAAAGTAAAAGGCATACACCCACTCCCATTGTTTCCCTCTTGGCTCCATGTGGAGCTAAGAGCTCCAGCCTAAACATTTATTGAAAACTGGGAAGACAATCAACTACAATTTGAGCCCAACTGCTTCTGCCTATAATAAACACAACTGGGAATATATGCACTTTCCCATCTGTGAGGTTACCTCTTACCTGTGCCTCCAACTCTTCCTTCTTATACCAAATAACAATCCTAATATACCCTGGTATCTCATCTTTACCACACTCAATACCCCTGTATAAGGCATTGCAGCTCGCCAAAATCCACTAACATGGGTGCAGAGAATCTGTCATGTCTTGGCAACACCTCCTGGCATACAGCCATGATATATATCCTCCCCATATAGATCACATGAAAAAAAAAGTAAATAGGTACACAGTTCCATGC
The DNA here is from genome assembly GCF_046742065.1 of Oratosquilla oratoria. NCBI lineage: Eukaryota > Metazoa > Arthropoda > Malacostraca > Stomatopoda > Squillidae > Oratosquilla > Oratosquilla oratoria. Next base: position 39,038,842 of record NC_134805.1, on the reverse strand, counting down.
AAGAGCCCTCAACCCTACTCACTCATCTTATTCAATTACCAACTAAATGCAATAAAAAGCTAAACCAGTGACATACTAATCATCTGCAATATTTTACCATCTACACCATACAAAATCAGTCACGACTGACCACAAAATCCTTCTAATATTAGCCTAACAGGATTTCTTAGTGATGGCAGCTCAAGTGCATGAAGAGAAATGGTATATTATGCTGCCTTCACTTCCCTTAGTGAGCACTGGCATAAGCTTAAGCTGGCTGTTGATTATCCTCCTCCAAGAAGCCCATCATGCTCCTCTGGCAAGAGTTGATCATCTTTCTCGGTACTCTGCACTGAGAATGCAAGTTTCATTTCATGGTTATTCTGCCAGAAATCACTTCCAAGACAACTATGTCCACATTTATGTCACCATAGAAATGTCCTGGCAATAGACAGTAACCTTTCTAGACAACCACCAGACAGAGGAGCAAGAACTTTATACTACACTGTCCTACATTTGCTCACTCCAAACAGTTTCATAGAATTTCCTCAATGAATGACCAATGAATTGAACTGGTGGTTGTAGTTTTCCTGGGAGCTGATGGTCTCTAACATTCCCCTATAGATTAGCATGTTTTTGTAATTCTCCACAGACAGGGAAAGAAAACAACTTTTATAAATATTTGAATGTTTAAATCCCAAAATACATGAAACTGTAGCATATCTAAAGTAAATCTAGTAAAACAAAGTAAAGCTGCTCAATATATTTTAATGGATCAATCTTTGATGCACTAACCTAAATATATTGTGTTCAGAAGAACTGGCCTTTAAACCAGCACATGTTGATATTTGTTGAGTTGTTAACAAGTCTTGCACCGCCATACAAAGCACAGTTTGTTTGTAGAACAATGACTTTACTTCTTTTTGATATGAAAGTAATCAATGTTGGCAGTCTAAATGTTTAGCTCATGCACTAATTCTCTGAAGAGTACAATACACAACAACCATCCAAACAATGATTTCATTTAATAAAACATAACTAGTATGTGCATTATATACACACACATTTATGCTTCCACTCTTCACTATTATATATTTTTGTATAGCACAACATACTTGAAGCAAATATAACTTTCAACAATAAGCAAAGATTCCTGCTTGAAATAAAAAAAGTGTTATACTACTTGTGTATGTTTATACAAGTCTTGTAAATGTACTGTAATGCATTTATGCATAATATATTGTGTAGGTAAAGGTGTATCATATGAAATTGAATTAGGTGCCATGAGAGAATTTCATGAGCAAATACGCTCCTGTCCCTTTTTATTAACGGCTTCACCATAAACTACTGATAAAATGTTTACAAATATAAAAATAAATTGAACATAATACTGGAATACCTTAAACATAATACAAATTATTTACAAGGAGGAACAACTAAGTATATAAATCTCCACATTAATGTAAAACATCAAAGCTTCATATCTAGTTAAATGAAACATGAAACGCATCATCATTCTATACCCCAAGTGTCACAATCAGTTAACTTTTTTAGTTCTTGTACATTTCCTGTACATTTTCCTTGAGCATCCAAAACTGCCCTTTTACAGTCTTATCTACTCAATTCCAACAAATGTGCAAAGTATTTTCAACCTTTTCTAAGAGCACCTCATTGTCAGTATTTACATCTGACACCAAACCAAATTCCACATACAGAAATATTAGTTATGGTTTCTAATGTTATAAAGAAACTACAATCTTCATACAGTGCATCATATCTTCTTTTCCCACACCTTCTCTTTAATGACTAGATCATAAACTTCATAACTTTTTGGATGTGACCGATTCCCTCCTGAAGCATTCAAGACTGATGTGATTGGTTATCTCTCGACTGTCAATGCAAGCAAATTTTCACATTCACTCCAAGAAAGAACATTAAAACATGAGGCAAGCATTGCATAAGAGAAATGGCAACAAAAATGGCTTGGTCACATTTTGTTACACTTATTTATAACTGAGTAATTTATCACACATTCTATGCACAAGCTAAATGAAAAATACTAGCTCTATGTGTAGAGAAAATGTTTGTGTTGTATAGACTGTAACACCATTCTATAATTCTGGTCTTGAATTTCAAAATATGGCCTTACACAAGTTCAACATAATGAAGTTGAACAATAATTACAAGCAAAACCTATGTGAGAGAAAGGAAAGAAAAAGAAAGAAAAAATAGATTGTGTACGTGTGTACACAATATTTTGTTACTGACAATTCAGCAGTAATCCCATCTTCATGGACAATATCACTCTAATATCAAAGATCATAATGGAGTTATGGAGGTGGTAGATTATGATTAGTAAAGTCTGGGGTAAATATGGGAATGTTGAGGTCTTGTGTGTATATGGTACAAGGGTGCTTCAGTTTGGAAATTATGTTAAGTCTTTTGAAGGAAAGGAGTACTGGAGTTGGTTCTCTAATTAATAACTGTTGTCTTGAGTTTCTTGCTACCTCCCCTATAAGGGTGAACAAGTATATCAATATATGGATAGATAATAAAGTTTCACCAATTGGAAACCTATAGATCCACAAGTGACAGTAGTCCTCAGGCCCTCCCATGAAGTCAGATTGTTGTCTGTATTGTATTAGTGTGGGACTGTTTCTATGTTGCATACTTATTGTAGTAGGATTAGGGAAGCATTTACTGTTGTCAGTTCTCCCTATGTGAAGTGGCGATAGAAATCTTGCGCCCAGTCTGTGTCAGCCCTCAGGGCAAGAACTCTTTTACACAGGCACCAAGCAGAGTTGGCAGAAGAAGGTTAAATGGGTTTTAGGTGTTCATGATGTGGGCAAGTGCTTTGACCTGATCCCATCCACCTTTATTAGGGGATGGGCTTTTGTTATGTACGTTGCTTCCACAAGTTCTCCAAGTTAGGGGACAGATTAGGACAACTTGGAAAAACCACAACAATTTGTAACCTAACTGAAAAATGTCTCTAAAGCCACAATTTTTTTTTCAGATGATGTTGCCCCATTTCCTATACCTAATTGAACATATCTGGGAATATAAGAGCATGCTCTTGCATATAAAAATAGTTATTTATCACATATGTAAATAATTTACTTAAGTCCACACAACACCGTAATTTATTTGTGCAACTTTGCAAGGAGAGTAATGTCAGAGAAATAACTGAAATGCCAACTAGATGCAATGTAGACCAGTAGCATGAGAGTTGAATGGGTACATGGCTGGAGTGGGTGGAGAATGGGAAGGTGATACAAGTGGAGGTAGGTGTGTCATGGACAATGACATGCTGCACCTTGTTGGCAGGATTAACAGGTCTGAAATTTTACCACAAGTTATTTCTTCATGGCCTTGTGGCACTCTTGTAAATATGCATTACTCCAAAAACACAACACTGGTACTACTTAACATCATTTAGATGTAAAATGAAAATAATGTATGCTCACTGGCTGAGTGGGTTAGGGCATTGCCACTTGTGATGGAGATCAAGGTTATGGTGGTTTGAACCCTGCCACTGGTGAGTTGGACCAAGAGCATGGTTCATTATATTCCACTCTACAAAGTCCTATGTAAGGGGCACCATCTCAGCTTCCTCATATGGGAAGTTTTGCAATGTCAAACCAAATCATAAAGGTATACCCGTGTTGCAAAACTAGTTATGAGTAGTGTATAATGAAAAGAAAGTAGTGCATCATGGGAGTGGGTTATACCTTTATGATTTGGTTCAACATTGCAAAACTTCCCATATGAGGAAGCTGAGATGGTGCCCCTTACATAGGACTTTGTAGAGTGGAATATAATGAACCATGCTCTTGGTCCAACTCACCAGTGGGAGGATTCAAACCACCATGACCTTGATCTCCATCGCAAGTAGCAACGCCCTAACCCACTCAGCCAGTGAGCATAAATTATTTTTATTTTATATCTAAATGATGTTAAGAAGTACCAGTGAGAGTACAAGGAATAAATCTACAATTAAAGAGAGGAAACACCTATGAAATGGAACTCAACTAGTAGTTGCTTACAGTGATAATTAACTGTATGTAGAAAAGGATGGAGAAGAGGCAGTTGATAAAACAAACAAGAAGAGGCTATCTGGAATAGAGAACAGGTAATAGTAAATATGAAGATTATTCCATAAAAAAGAAGACTAGAAGAGTGTTATTAGTAGTGACCTAAAATGGATGATGCAGCTAATGACAAAAAAAGAATAAATAAATAAAATAAAATAAAATTTAAAATAAATAAATGAAAAATTAAAAAGGTCTTAAAAATGAGTAAGAACTTGGAAAATTTGTGGAATGGTACAAATACTAAGGTACATTAAAGGTGAGACATTTGAAAATACTGGCTACCGAATCAACTGTTGTATATGTGAAATATGACAACTACGTGTAACATAATGGATGAAGATAATCATAGAGATGTACTCTGTGGAATTTATGACATGGGCAATCAGTTATAGCAGTAGTATAGGGAAGATCAGCATAAAAGATTAATCTGATGGGTAAGGCTATGCCAAGATGGTGTCAAGATACGAGAAGATTTATATTTCATCACCAATAACTCACCAATGTATGCATCCTTGAGGATACCACAAAATGACATCTTATATACACCAAAAACTATTGTATAAAATGTCCAAGAAAGCCAGAGGGGAAGGCATTTGGTGTACAAGGAATCAAGCAACATTAACACCGTACAGCTATGGGGTTACTGAAGGGCATGGTGTATCGAAAATGTGTAGCATCTTCATGGCTGTTTGATATTATATTTGAATGAAGTTAATGAGAAGTAAATGGTAGGTGCTAATAACGATGATGTGGGTGCAGAAGTACGAGGGGTGATAAGAAAGTTCGCAGAATACTGCCACTGCTTGAATGCGAACAGGTGAGGACAGTACAAAACATGTTAACACAAGTCACTGAAGCCTTAGATCACTGTTAGTTACTTGTAATCAGTTATGCAGTGACTGCTACAGTGACGATTCTCTTAAACTTGCTTTCTTGAACCATGGAAATGAGCAGTTTTAAGATAAGAACATTAAAATCTTGGGGAAATTCAAATGGAAGGGGATGCCGATTATTGAGGTTTTGCAGAGAATTTATAGTGATGAGGCTAAAAAAAAAAAAAAGTTGATTTAGCGATTCCAAGAAGGCAGAGAAGAGTAAAAAGCAGCAATAACTGCAATAGTATTATAGGAGAGAGGCCAAAAGCAGAGTATGGGATCCAGTATATTTAATGTTTTGACCATCAGGATTTCTTCAAAAATAAGAGTGAACAAATATTTTACTCCTTATACAACCCGATTTTGAGGGGAGAATTGAACATAAAAATAGTGTAAACAAAATTTGTGCAACTTGCTTGTTACCTTGTAACCAATGGCTTTTTCCTCTTTACAAGGGAGGTAGCCAAAGTCAAAGACATAAATCCACTTTCACCCATTTCATCCCACATGCTCCTCCTGGATGATGGGTCATCCCTGCATCTCCCCCACTGCCCTGGGTCAGAAGCAATGCAGCAAGACACAGTACATCCACAGCAAGGCTGCTTTATTTAATTGGTGACCCCCTCTCCATCCCCTCATGCAGGAAAAGAGATGGGGAGAAATCCCTTTGGGCTGTCTCAAAATATCATTCACACATACTCCCTCACCCCCACCCCATCCCCTCTCTTCCATGCATTACACCATCATCCATACACTGCCATTCTCCACTCCTATCTTCTCCATTCCTTTCTCAACAGAAATTCCCTTCTTTCCGAATGCCCCTTTTACCCCATCCACCCATCTCATCCTTTGTCACCCCCTCATGTTCACTCCCTCCACATCTGCCTTCTAAACCTCTTTTACTAATTGTTCTTCACTCATTCTTTCCATGTGTCCAAACCATCCCAATACTCTTTCATTAACCATATCTCCCAACTCTCTTTCCACCCCCGCTCTCCTCCTCACCTCCTCATTTCAAAGGCGGATGCGAAAAAACCCTTCTGGGTGAAATGTTATCTATACTGGATCCCATACTTTGCATTTGGCTCCTCTCCTACAAGGCAGGGAATACCTGGAAGATGATTCTCCAACTGGGAGACCAAGAACATCGAAAAATTATGAAATGATTGATACTAGAAATCTAATTGAAAAGGACAGAAGAATAGCAGTTAATGAAATAGCCTTGGCCCTGGATATTTCATATGGCTCAGCAAATTCAATTTTGCATAACTATCTAAGACTCAGCAAGGTTTCTACACAATGAGTCCCATAAGCGTTGTGCCCAAACCAGCTAATTCTTCGAACTGATCTTTCATTGGACAATTCTGTGCAAAATTGAGGCTGATGAAGAACAGTTTACGAGTTGAATTATTATGAGTGATGAGACCTGGATCTACCAGTATGATCCTAAAACTAAACTGCAGTCCAAACAATGGCTTCCACATGGATCATCTGGACCAATCAAGTTAGAATCTGAAAGGTTAGTTCAGAAAGTGATGGCCACCATCTTCTGGGATTCAGAAGGAGAGATACTTGTAGACTTCCTTAACGAAAAAAGAACAGTAATGGACCTTATTATCCAAGAGTTTTAAAGAAACTGAGGATGGCACTGGTCAAAAAGTGGTGAGGAAAGCTGCATGGTTGAACCCTCTTTCACCATGATAATGCACCAGCACGTTCTGCAAGAGTTGTGCAGGATGTGATTTGAGAGTTACAATGGGAAGCGTTACCTCACCCATCTTACAGTCCAGATATCACCTCATTAGTTTTTCCTCTTTCCAAAGCTCAAAGAATCATTTAAAAGAGCCTGCTTTGAAAGCTTGAAAGAAGCTAAAAATGCTTTAAACATGTGGTTAAAAAAGAGGACTGCCGAGTTCTTCAGAGAAGGCTAAAAAATGGGAGGAAACATTGTCTTCAGAAATGTATTAAGGAGGATGGTAACTATGTTGAAAAATAAGTGCTTTGTGTTTTCTCACTTCAGTTAAATACACAATTTTTGGAGAAAAAAAAAAAAAAACACAAGCTTTTTTTATTTACCTTGTACAGGTATGCATGAAAGTAAATATTTAGTACCCACTGATGAAAAACTTTAAGTGAAGAGACTTACTGGATACGAAAGAGGAAAGATAAGACTGTCACTGAGAATTTAGCAGAACTTCTATTCTGACAGACAATATCACACCATTGCCAAGATGTATCTTAAGAGTCATGGTGTTGGTTTACAGTATGTAGAAAGCAGCAATGGAGAGAACCTGAGGGGAAGATCAAGAATAGGGTGGATAGGCAGGGCATGAGGAATGCCTGTTGAGCAAGGCAGAGAGAGTGCAAAAGATAGGAGTGAATGGAGGGTGGTTGTAAATGGATAAGGAAATGACATGGCTTGAAGGGATGTTCTTGTCTGCCCTGTATATTTTTTTGTGATGAGAAGGAAGGTGTGGCTGCCATATAATGAAGCAATGGGATAAACCAGCTCAAGCTGTTGGGCCCTGCTGTGGATGTTCTGTATCTGGGTTTTGGTTTGGTGTAGAGTAGGTGTATGCTTTGACTTGGTGAATTATCCCCTCTCCCATTACAAGGAGGAAAAGGAGCAGTTTGCTTCTGTTGTTAGTCCTATTCTGTGCCTCTATTGTCTTAGTGCTGGATGATGTCCTGAATGCAGTTACATTAGTACTGTATAATTCTTGTGCGATATTTTTTCTGTGGGGGCTAATGTCTGGAGGGATTTGATGGAGAAGGGTGTTAGGTGGTTGGTCTTGGGAGTGCTTGTTTTGTAATGCGAGCATGAAGATATTTTTGTACGTGTTGTGTGGTGCATGTGGCAGGCTGTAGTTGATGTTTGATTATTATGTTCTTTTTTTATTCAGTTGGTTGTGCTGGTGTCATGTAGTACAAAACAGCTGTTATTCACATGAAGTTGGATGCCTAATTTCTCTATTTTCTGGGTAACAGCTGTTTTTTCTAAGAAAGAAAGAATTATGAAAAAATGTGGGGAGCTATTGGATAGGCAGAGTGCCTCAGTGGTAGATATAGCAACAAATAACAGAAAACAGGAAAGAATCAGCAGTCGAACTGCAGAGGCATGTAGAATCATAGGAACCTAAACAAGGTATTAAAAAAATAATACATATTTACACCAAAGGCTTTCCCCCTTACAAAGGAGGTAGACAAAAAACAAAAGCATAAAGTCCAGACCCACCCATTCCATCCCCACATACTCCGCTCCCACTACCTCCCTCTTATCTTGGCTCCTCCTGGATGATGGTTCATCCCTGCATCTCTCCCACTGCCCTGGGTCAGAAGAAGTGTTGGGAAAAAAAAAAAAAAAAAAAAAAAAAAAAAAAAAAAAAAAAAAAATTAAAGTAGGTATCTCAAATTGCATAACAAGGTTACACTAAAGTGGTGATGTTTGAAAGCACTGATTCAGACACTCGTAATAGACAATAAGAACAGCTGAGGAGAGGGATAGTAACTTGTAGAGATGAAATGTCCATGAATATGGAATATGTAGAGATGTGTCCAGATGTATGAAAGTTATAAGGTGAATTTGTAAAGGATAGATGTGGCTTACAGAATTTTGGTTACAGTTTGCAAAAAGAGTATGGAGCACAGTAAATATGTGAGTTGTGTAAAAAAAATTGGATCTAGGGTATAGGGAAGTGCTTGACAAAATACATAAATGAGGCAACATTATGAGGAAAAGATGAGAGAGTAACAGAGTTTGAACAAGTTCTAACAGATGTACTTTCAACAGATGAGCCAAGTGTGATTATGAAGTGATGATTAATTCTGGACATACAGCACCTGTGCTTTCATCCATGGAAGACAGAGTGGATGTGTTAGTGAAAACCAAGATAGATGTGCTGTCAAATTAATGAAGAGTTGGACACAAAGTGTTTGATAACCACAGATGTGATACACTTGGAATTCCATTGTAGTACAGAAAGGGTGGGAGCTTAAGGGACTAAATAACCATTCTTTGGCAGACTTCACAAATAGGGGGGAAAATGTAGAGCATATTGTACACACAACACTTAATTTCAAAAAGAAAGAAAAGCAAAGAAAAAGATGGTGGGGGGGGGTTTCTTGACGTAATTAATTACAGGTATATAATGACTAGATCAGGATGATGAACTGTGGCACTAGGTACTAATTTCCCCTCATTTTCCACTCTCATACGAGTTTTGTAATTGTAATATGAGCTTCTCATGACATTTAAATCCTCCCCCTCCCCACACACTCCCTACAATTATCTTGACTCAAAGATGCTTTCAATATTTTGTCTTCATTAATACTGGGTAATTTCATTCAGCTGGGAGTTGGCCCTTGGCTAAATGATTGATTTGATTTATGAAATTTTTGGATTGACGGCCAAGCGCCCTTGGCTAAATGTGTAGAACTGCTTTACTATCCCTAAGGAAGATCCTTAGGAAACTGTTATTACACTAACATCAATTTGAATCCCACTAGTTATCTCCACGTAAAAAGTACTTCATTCTCAGGACAAATACTAAAATACTGTGGCTCCATAACACCCAAGTAGACCTTCATGGACTAAAAACACAAATATTTAATCTTCATAACCAGGGAGGCAGAATACATAATGATGTTGTTCTCTCACCAGGATAGATGGGTGAAGAACTGACACTTACATGAAGCACGTATCAAGAGTAGCCACAGGATTTGTATGCCTTGTCCCCAGCTTGTACAGGTGGATACTGGGAAGATGACTCAATTACTTCATTTACATTTGGATGTGCACTTAGTTACTCCTCTAACCAGGTAGTAAGGCTGTCAGACAAGTCCTATAATCAGATTGTATGGGGAAGCATGTAGTCAATCAATGCTAACACTATACACAACAAATGGCTTTGGGAATAGTTAGCCTTATAGGGATGGTGTCTGTAAGAACATCATAGTTATAATGGTGGTTGTAGGATTAGTTTGTGGGACTATATAATCCTATTCCTACACATTCATTCTACTCGCAAGACAAGTCACTCTTGGAATCACTGATGGAGTAGGATTCTGGTACTTAAGTCGAGTGAGGTACATTTGTTTACATTCACACCCTGTAGGGACTGTGAAATCCACTGCACTTCTACAGGCACACAGCTACAAGGGAAATTACGATGTACAAACAAGACGTGGGTAACCAAGTGACCAGCACCTTCAAACTCAGTTGAGCCAAGCAGGCTTCAAACAAGCTATCTTCTGTTAAGCAGCCTGCTGCTTTCCCAACTGAGCTATTGCACTTCCCCTACTACAACTACTACTACTACTTCTCACGTAAAAACTTACGACCACTGACATGCCCGTTCCATATAACTGTAGTACACTCCACAAATCTTCTCTGTCAATCCTATCACACAACTTCTCAAAGTCCAAGAAAACCCTGTAAATAGATGGCTTTTCAACCACAGTATATGTGAATTGGACTTTCTGTCTACTTCAGTGATTAACTAATGTCTACTGGCATGCAGCCAAAAGTTAAGTTGCAGTATATGAGCAACATGTGGGTAATTCTATGCAAGTGACATTTGGAAACAGAGTTGAGCCAAGTGGGCTTTGAAATGATGATCTGCTCAGTAACCCCACTGCTTTATCAACTGAGCTATTGGACCTCCACTACTATTACTACTACTACTATTACTCGTGTAAAACTTTTAACACAACTACTCATCTAAAAACTTTTGACCATCTTCAACAGATTTCTATTTCATATATTTGTAGCAAGATTCACGAAAGATTCCCTGTCAGCTCTATCATAGGCCTTCTCCAAGTGTATGCAACCCTTGTAAACAACCGCTTCTTAAATCACAATACACATGAGTCCAAGTTTCTCCCTACTTCAGTGATTACATTCTGGCGACTGCTAGAATGATCAGCCCTGTGACTGGATGACTTAAACCAGTTCACTGAATGACCTGGTTGTAAGGATACCAATACAACCTATCACTCCTGCAAGGAACTAAGAGTAAGTGCTTTTGTGGGACCTGATGATTGGTGACTTAGGTTCTACTCACCTTAACACAGAAGGTAGAAATAGAATGAAAGAACACAAGAAAGAGCTTGACAAGTTTGTAACCTACTGTTTCAGACATATTCCTTCTTCAGAGATATTAGTTCAAGTCTTCTGTCCCATCTCTGAAGAGTTGAGCCCGAAACGTCAGATTCAAATCTTATCAAACTCTCTTCGAAGTTTTCCTTCCTGACAACCTTGAAATGTCTATGATACATGTGCATTACATCTAACCCTTGCATATAAGAAATCAGGAGAGAAAGAAATATTCTGTTATATGACAAACAATGGTAAAATAAAGAACATGGCAATCATAAAAAATAATGATAATCTTAAATCCTATTCATTTCTCTTAATCTATTTCCCACTGTTCAATAATTTTAAGACACTTCAGAGACATAATCTTATCAACAATACTGGAAATCTAAACATGATTTGGTACCCCACTTCATTTGTGCTCGCCTACATTTCCTTATCATTATATTTCCAAAAACTCTGCATCACTCCTTCACAAATGTGGCACAATGTATACATTTTGTTCAAGCAGATACCAAGCAATTTAATTCTGCTAAAGAGCTGAAGGTGCCTACAGCCTGAATAGGGTCACAATACAATGCAGTCCTTTAGCTAAATAAATATACTTCTGGCATTTGTCTTGACAAAATCTGTATCATGCAGTAAACTTGAAAGGAATAAATCATTCATCTTTCCTATACATGACCAGAAGTATAATCAATTAATCAATCCACTGCCCATGGTCTCTCTTGCAAATGATCTGTGGCCTCCAAGACTATAATGGCACAAGAAACTAATGATGGATACCTGCTTGTGGTGGTCCTGCATGACGGACATCAATGAGAACCATCTCCCTGATGTCCATCTTCAAAACCCAGCAATATCCAAAACCCCTGGAGATGCAACCCCAAGGAGCTGACACTTGGTCCCCAGACCAGACCCAAGAACTCTCTCAGTCAACTTTGACTGTATTTCCTCTTTTTCACACAAGGAGAGCTGACAACTGGTAACTGTCCCTCACCACCTTCTCCAATACTAACACAGAAGATAACAGTCCAAAGTTCCTTACCAGAGAGATCCATACAAGGGCCTGAGGACTTTTGTCAGCCACTGTGGGGGTCGAGATTTTCAGCCAGTGGAACTCACACAAAAAGTATCATGATGATGACATGAAATAACTTCTGACAATTATCAATCTTTCTTTATAATGCCCGAATGTCAGTATATCTGCTACTATGTACATAAAACATATTTTCTGTAACACTTGAGCAATCTACATACATACATACATACATATACCAAGGCTTTTTCCCCCTTCCAAGGGAGGTAGCCAAAAAGGGAAAGGCATAAAAACACTCCCACCCATTTCATCCCTAAATACACTCCACACCCCTCCCACCCTTCCTCTCATCTGAGCACCTCCTGGATGACGGGTCATCCCTGCACCCTGCCCACCGCCCTGGGTCAGAAGCAGTGTCGCAAGACACAGTACATACAATGCAGATAATCTCCATTAGTTGCGCAACAGTATTTTTTAAAATTTAAATCACGGATATCTTATCACCCTATCATTAACTACAAAGATAAATCTTTCAACAACTGTAGTTTTGTGGAATCATTATAATCACTGCGAATGCGAACTCAAATGCTGGATGAAAACTTTTAATCTGCACACAATAACAAACTCCACTCCACCGATTCAAGAGTAGGACCATATTACATCATATTTACACTTCATATCCATCCCTTTTCAGAAACTGTTGCAAGGTGATACAGAAATATTGATAAAAATCATTTTGATGGTTTAACATTGTCAAACCTTGTCTAGCACTGTATTATGGTATTTGTTCTTTAAAAATTGAATAAAGAATCTGCTGTTCTCAAGTCACTACATCAGAATGCACTTAGTATTATGCTAAACAACTGTAGCACTACTAAAACTTCTGCTCTTGAAAAAAACAAGAGACAATATATATATATATATATATATATATATATTCATAACTTCAGCTCAACCTATTTAACATTATGACAACTTAGCAAATATGGTCTCCAAAGACCATGATCTGCAGCATCATGAGTTGCTTATTCTGTTCTGAAGATTTACCTGCACCTACTGACTTGTCATCTTAAAGGTACTCCACCTATACATGAAAGTAGCGTAAAAAACAAGTTCTTCCATGTACAGACTTGTAACCTGAAGTAGCACGAGAGCAGAAGTCCAAATAGGGCAACTTTGATAAACGTTTGAGACTACACACCAACGAGAAGCCCCAGGCCTCCAATTCACTACAACCAATACCTCCCCTAAGGTCTACGTCTCCTTGACCTCAACAGTAGCAAAAGTTTGATTCCTCCGTGAAGGATGAGAGGCCACACCATCAGGATAAATGTAGTTCGTGGCGATAACTCTGGGAACGGCCACCATGAATTTCCTCCGCTACTTGTCCCGCCTACAGTTGGACTCTGCAAATTAACTTGGGTTGAATCTCTGATGATAACTGGTATTATTGTACATTAAAAAATGTCACACTGGCATGCTTTGTCATTTAGACTCTTTCTGGAATATTAAACCACCACATATAGTGGCATAAACAAGTTAAAATTTTTAAATAAATACATACATATACCAAAGGCCTTTTCCCCTTTACAAGAAGGGTGGTAGACAGAGTTAAAAGACATCATTCCACTCCCACCCACTCCAGTCCCACTCACCACCCCTCCCTCTTTTCTTGGTTCCTCCTGGATGACAGGTCATCCTTGTATCTCGCCCATTGCCTTGGTTCTGAAGCAATGCAGCAAGACACAGCACATCCAGAGCAAGACCACTTCATTTAACCCCTTCACTCCAGGCCAAAATCTCGCGAGCAGCATTAGCTGTCAGACGTGCGATGTTGCGTCATAATACTCGCATTATAAAAAAAATAACGTTACCGCTGTATTGCTTGTTCTCTTTCACCCGTGAATTTTGATAACCATAGAAAATATGATGAAGCCAGTTTACAGAGTATGGGGGTCACGCAGGTACAACTACAATATATATAATCAAGACGCCGACATCGGCATCCTCGCGTACCCACTTGCTCCTCATGACGCCTACATAGGCATCATTGTATCGAAGGGGTTAATCAGTAACCCCCCTCTCCGCCCCCACAAGCAGAAAAAGAGAAGACAGGAAGAAATCCTTTTGGGATGTCAAAATATTCACATATAACCACTCCCTAACCGACATCCCCCACCTACTCCCTTCCATGCATCACAGCATCATCCATACACAACCATTCTCCACTCACCCATATCTTCTGTCTTCTCCCTTCCTTCCTCAACAGACATCCCCTTTTCTCAACACCCCTTTTACCCCATCCATTCATCTCATCCTCAGTCACCCCTTCATGTTCAGTCCTTCCACACTTCTTTTACTAATCTTTCTTCACTTGTTCTTTCCATGTGTCCAAACCATCCCAATACTCTTTCATCTACCCATCTCCCAACTCCTTTTCCATCCCTGCTCTCCTCCTCACATAACAAAATAGAAAATCCATACAGACATATACCAAAAGGTTTTGTAATAATTTCATCACAATAAAATTACAAAAAAAAATTGTGAAACCTACCAAATGTTATCATTACTGTACTATTACCTTACATCAGGTAATTTCTTTTTATTATTATGATTCTTCTTTATCCAATCTACCATAAATGAGGCAACTAGTCATTCTAGAGAAATCCTCACATCTTTCACAAACTTCATTCAAGTCCCTTTCACCTCTTCCTGCTTAAAATATACAAGGGCTGCACCTCACCACTTTCCCAGCACCAACACTTAAGCCGACACTTACCTGGATATGAAACTGCGCTTGGTGTTGTGTCACAGTAAGAGTTTCAAGTGTATGTAATCGATGAAGGACATTTTCCATATCAGACTGCAATCTCTGGAGAACTGTAAAAAGTTGGGCATTCAAATCCACTGATGCCTGAGGTCTGTAGTCACCATTGTCTCTGCCACCACCACCTCCCATGCCATAGCCTCCAACACTGTGACATGGAGTCTGAGGCTGAGTAGGAACTAGGGGTGATCCTGTGAGCCTAGTGGGCATCTGTGAAGCTGATGGTAAATTTTTTTTTTGTAATTAATCAGTTGATGTCTTGAGTGTTGATAACTGAAAACCTGCAGCCCCACAACAGCTGGCAACTGCCCTTGGGCCTTCCCACAGATCTCTCTGGGAAGAAACTCTGGGTTGATGCCTGCACAGTATTAGCGTGGGACTATTTCTAAATATTCTACCATTTGAAAATAGCAGTAGGCGGGGAACTGCCACAGTGTCTGCTCTCCTTGTGTTAGGTGGAGGAAATACAGTCAAAGTTGACGACAAGAGATCTCAGGCCCAGTTCAAAGACAAAGTGTCAGCCCCTTGGAGCTCAACCTCCAAACAGAAGCAAGATGAAGCTGACGGGGTTTGAAAATGGGTAGCAGAGATGACTCTGACATCTTTCTTACAAGCTCACCCCATGCAGGTACCTATCATCAGTCATATGTTTCATAGTCTCTAACTATTATGAATTCTATATTTGAAACTAAGAGAGGTATGGAATGTAATGAAAGATAAAGGGGCAGTGGGAGTAGAGGAAGAACGGATGTTAAAAGGAGTAAGTCTTAAAATGAACAAAGATGGGGTGTGGGATGAGGATGATGGAGGGGAACAGAAGGAAGGGCAGTGAATGGTGGAATGAAGAGGTGAGGGCAGTGGTGGTAGAACAGGCATGCATATGAGGGATGATTGCAAAAAAGAAACAAGGAAGTACAGAGTGACACAGAAAAACTGGAACTTTGGAAAAACCCAATAAAAATAGAAGAAATCCAACAAAAATTTTTTTTTTTTACAGCAAATGAACCATTACAACTTGCCTTTTAAGAGACAGCATTCCAAATTATCAATGTTCGAGAATTACATCCTATGGATGGCCTACTACTGTATATATGCATTCTGCCGATCTGCTGTTGAGGTTCCTTATTGCTTACTGCAACATCTCAGCTAGGATACCATGAATTTATGCTTGAATTCTGTTTCAATTCATCCATTGTCCTTGGCTGAGTCATGTAGAGATGTTGCAATCTATTGTTGCACCTGCATTAAACAATTTTCCACAACTTCATGAAACCTGGTTTCAACAGGATGGTGTAACTGTGATATACCCTGTGATAAACGCAAGGAGATTTCTTCCATTTCAGGTATGAAGGGACAACAAAAGGCCCTTCAGCCAGGCACTCGGGGACAGCATTCACCAGGCACCCCTTTATTGGCCATATGTCAAAGAATGACCAAGGAACCAGACAGACTCAAAAATAAACTTGTGGTCAACATGAGACGAATGGTCAGGGTTCACTGCTGGGAAAGCTCATGCTGTGGGATCAGGACTCAATGATCTTCACATTGATACCCCTTTTTGGCAATTCTCAAGAATGCCACCATTTCATACATGACCTATGTTTCTTATTGGCCACCCCTTCATGGGGAATGGCCCTATTGCTTTCTGTAACTTTTAGCTAGGGAAGTCTGGCAACCTCTGGAGTTTTCCTCTCGACTTGCCAGTAGTTTTGTAGTAGACTAGAAGGAGAATAAAGTATTCTAATAACTTTATTTTACCTCCATCCTGAGATGGGCTCCAACACAACATTTCGTACTGCAAGGCAATCAATGGTAGCTGTGTGAGAATTGCTCGGTAACTGTGTCATCTCAAGATTCAGTGACATTCCCTGGCCCCCAAGATCACCAGATATGTCTGTTTGTGATTTTTTCTTGTGGGGCTACCTGAAGAGTCGAGTCTACACAACTCAGCCAAGGACAATGGATGAAATGAAACAAAGAATTCAAGACAAAATTTGTGGTATCCCTGCTGAGGTGTTGCAGCAAGCAATGGGGAACCTCAACAGCAGATTGGAAGAATGCATACATATTGGAGTATGGCATATACAGGACGTAATTTTCAAACACTGATAATTTGGATTGGTCTATTAAAAGGCAAGTTGTAGTGGTTCAATTGCTGTCAATATTTTTTGTTGGATTTCTTCTATTCTTATTGGTTTTTCAAAAGTTCCTGTTTTTCTGTCACCATGTACACGAGAGGTATGTAGTAAAGAGGGTGGAAGCAAAATGGAAGGTGGAAGAGGCCAAGAGCAGAGAAGCTGCAAGGTGGAGAAGTGTTCCTCTAAGATTTTTGAAGGGAAGGAGAGAGAGAAGAGAGGAGGGATAAAAAGAGCAGATGAAGAATTGTTTAGAGAAGAGAATGCTGTGTGAGGAAGATGAGTGAAGCATTTGATGATGAATATAAAAGAGTATATGGGATTTACTCATGGTCATATCGGAAGTACACAAAGACCTGAGTGAGCCTTTGAGAACAAAATCAATATCAAAGTAACAGTGAAATTTTTTGCTATCAACAAAAGAATAGACAAAACAATAAAAAATTATCGAGACCTAATGGAAAAATTTACCTCTTATGTTTAATCTGGACAGTCTAGCAAAGAAAATGAAGGGTGAAAAGAAGGGAGATATAAATGCAACATTACCTCGACTTCGTAAGGTTGCCATATTCTGCAATCCACCAGGGTGACTCTGATCCCCTCCACCTCTGGAAATGCTATTGGTACTCTCTTCCTTGGCTACTTCATGTAGTGGTCCATTCTGAGGACAAGAACAATTTCCTGTAAATAATTACATTAACAGAGAAAAGAGAGACTGAGTGTAGTGGGGTAATGGATGGATTGATTGAATACTGTGAGTTCATTCTCAGGTGGTCTCTCTGTTAGAGGAATGATGAAGAAGACACAAAGACAACATCACCCTCATCAGGCTTAATACTGCTTCCCCACAAGTGGATACACCCAAGTCTCTTAATCCAGAACTTGCCAACTGCCACTTGTGTAAATGTTTGGGCCCAGGACATAAGCCCACTTCAGAAATTGGTGGTGTTTTGTGTCCTGAGCCAATTCCTGAAGCAGGTTTATGTCTTAGGCCCAAACGTCCGCACAAGTGTTGATTGGTGAGAGTCGGGTTTAGAGACCTAGGTATACATCGATTTCATCTCCATAAGAAGGTGCAACTCTGAGGACCCAGTGCCAGGTCTCTGGATTACATCCAGAAACACCCCTCTCATCCCTATAGTCTACACCAGGGGTTCTCATTAGGGGTGAAATTCACCCCCAGGGGGGAATTTTGGGTTTTCTGGGGGTGATTTGTGACCACAGTCAGTTTACGCAGTGAGAAAAGGAATTATAGGTTTTGGCCTATCTGGCCTGTCACCTGGGCTGGAATTATACTAATATGGGAAAAATATATACTAATTTGGAAAAAATAAAAGGGTTTTTAGTAATATTTGCATATTATTTAGAATACACTTTTTGAAACAGGCAATCTTGGAAAGGAGGGGGGAATGACATTCAGACAAATGGTGAAAGGGGTGAATGAGCCAACTCTATGTCAATTGACACAATTTTCACTTTCTCAACAATACCTAAAATTTTCTAATGTGTTCCCAATACACGCATAAATTATAAACACTGACCTTTGTTACTTTCACAACAATTTCATTCGATCAACAGGTTTCTACATAAAAAAAGAAGACCCTACCTTCTTTGTAGGCAGCATGGTAAGATTGTCAGACATCATGAGTCTTATTCCTTGGTCCTGCATGTGCTGACCTCTCTCTTCACACACAGCATACAACTGTCAAATTGGGAAAGTCAGTTATTTTATCTATAGCAACAAATATTACTATACAACTTGTTAATGAGGTACAACAAGTCAACCAAAGCAATCAAGACACTGTCTGCAAGCAGATAATTGTATACTTCATCACCCTTATATCCTATCATTCAGAGCTGACAAACAAGGTACAATGATGAAGTTAAAAGAAATGTCTAATTTATTGCTGTTGTTGCCGGTTAGCCCAGTGTCTCAAGTCTCAACACTACTAATTTATCTTTGAAAATATCTACTCTCATCCATTTTCATAACATGTCCAAACCACCTTTAGTCAGCCTGTTCTATTCTTCTTTCCAATCCCACCTATATCTCAGTCTATTTGTGAATCTTAATTTTTTTTATTGTCATATTTCATTTCATAATTCAAAGTCCCCAAGTATTTCATTTCTACTGCCTCTACATAATGCTCTCCCTTACAGTCATCTCCCAGGCCACACTCTTAAACATAACAGTTGGCACAACCAATGATTCATACATTCCCTTCATTGCTAGCAACAAGCTTTATTTGGAGTATGTATCATGTTCTCAATAAGTTGTTTTAAAAAGAATACTATATCTATACAATTCCTTCTTTTCAAGAACAGTACTATTTTTCCAGCATCATTTCCATTTCTTTCATCAACCTCTGTATTGTAATTCCATTATACACATTCCCAAGGATCCTCAAAAAGTAATTACCTCTGTGGATCTAACATACAACCTTGCAGCCTTTTTACCTATAAATTAGCACTACATACATACATATACCAAGGCTTTTTCCCCCTTACAAGGGAGGTAGCCAAAAAGGAAAAGGCATAAAATCATTCCCACCCATTCCATCCCTGAATACACTCCACACCCCTCCACCCTCCCTCTTATCTTAGCACCTCCTGGATGACGGGTCATCCCTGCACCTTGTCCACTGCCCTGGGTCAGAAGCAGTGTTGCAAGACACAGCACATCCACAGCAAGGCCGCTTCATTAAATCGGCGACCCCCCCTCTCCGTCCCCCCCATGCAGAAAAGGAGAAGATGGGGAGAAATCCCTTCGGGCTGCGTCAAAATTTGCTCATTCCACCTCATGCATCACAACATCATCCATATACAACCATTCTCCATTCACCCCTGTCTTCTGTCCTCTCCCGTCCTTCCTCAACAGACATTCCCCTCTTCCCCAAAGCCCCCTTCACCCCATCCATCCACCTCATCCTAGGACGTCCCTTCATGTTCACTCCCTCCACATCTGCCTTCCATACCTCTTTTACTAGTCTTTCTTCACTCATTCTTTCCATGTGTCCAAACCATCCTAATATTCTTTCATCAACCCTATCTCCCAACCCCCTTTCCACCCCTGTTCTCCTCCTCACCTCCTCATTTCTCACTCTATCCAGCCTAGTAACCCCCATCATACTTCTCAGACACCTCATCTCAAACACATTCAAACTCCTTCTCTTCCTCTCTTATGTTCCATGTTTCTGCCCCATACAGTGCTGTTGGCACAATCACTCCTTCATATAGTCTCCTCTTAGCATCCATTCCCAAATGTCTAAACCTCATTACACTTTTTAATCCACCAAGGCATTTACTCGCTTCTCTCAATCTACATTCTACCTCCACCTTCACTCCACCTTTTCCTGCCACATTTGCACCCAAGTATCTAAAACTATCCACTTCCTCCAGTCGCTCTCCCTTAATGCTCAATTCCAGACTACTGCCACTTTCACCCCTTGTACATCTCATTACCTTACTTTTAACCACATTTATCTTCAGCTTTCTTCTATCACACACTCTCCCAAACTCTGTCACCAACTTCCTCAATCCCTCCTCCGATCCTGCCACAAGCGCAGTGTCATCCGCGAACAACAGCTGGCTCACCTCTCACTTTTCTCCATTTTCTTTAACCACCTCCAATCCCTGACCCACTACCCTTGCATTTACCTCTCACACTACCCCATCCATGTATAAGTTGAACAGCCAGGGCGACATAACGCATCCTTGACGAAGTCCCACCTTTACCTCGAACCACTAGCATTAAAATATACAAATCTGCCCCACTGTTTATAAGAGGTATAAAAAATAAATAAATAAAATAAAATAAAATAAATAAATATTCATGATGATGGGGATGGGATGAAGGAGGAAGAGGGGAATGTCTGTTGAGGAAGGATGGGAGAGGACAGAAGACTGGGGTGAATGGAGAATGGTTGTATATGGATGATGTTGTGGAATGGGTGGGGGATGGGGGGATGGGGGTGAGGTGAAGTAGTATGTGTGAGAAAAATTTTATGCAGCCCGAAGGGACTTCTCCCCATCTTCTCCTTTTCTGCATGAGGGGACGGAGAGGGGGGTCGCCGATTTTATGAAGCGGCCTTGCTGTGGATGTGCTGTGTCTTGCAACACTGCCTCTGACCCAGGGCAGTGGACAAGGTGCAGGGATGACCCATCATCCAGGAGGTGCCACGATAAGAGGGAGGGTAGAGGGTGGAGGGGAGTGGAGTGTATTTAGGGATGGAATGGGTGGGAATGGTTTTTATGCCTTTTTCTTTTTGGCTACCTCCCTTGTAAGGGGGAAAAAGCCTTGGTATATGTATGTATGTATGAAAACTGCTAACACTATAAAAGTAAAAGAGAAGAGGCAGCAGCTACCTGGGTATCCATGTTCTCTTCTTCAACATTAGCCGGAAGATAGGTTTGATTAGAGATGCCACTGTCTTCTTGAGTAACCATAACATCTGGGGTCTGAAAGGGTAGAGCAGCTGTTTACCTTCACATATACATACAATCCATTTCCAATGGAAAACCTAAAACCAAGAGCAATAGCACAAGTACGAGACAATGCAAAAATGTTTGTTCAAGTTAACTAACCCTTGCAAATAAAATACACAGAGATAGACTGAATGCATTTGTTTTACCATCACTGGAAAGAGAAGGGTAAGAGGTGATAAGTGATGGGATTAAAAGCTCAGTAAAGTCTTCACTGAGGTGGTCTGGTAACATTATGAGAATGGATACGAGCAGATACTCTCAAGGAATTCATGAATTAATTGTGACAGGAACAATTTTTTTTTTTTTTTTTTTTTTTGCATCCGACCTAGATATGGATCAAAAGGTCTCCTGTCGGCATGCTTTGCCTTTGTAATCCTTTGTAACAGCAAGGAACAGGTCATGAAAAAGATGGGTTGATGGAGTGAACAAAGCCAAAAGAGCTCTTTTAGTCAGTAAGTTAATCAAACAAAAACCATGTGGATGACAGAGTTGGATGAAAGTGAACAAACTAAGGTGCCTATGCCATAAGAGGACTACACCACACATAAACCAACAGTATTGTTGAGGAAGAAACAAGGTGTAATTTTCACATCTCCCATGCCTAGCAAGCTTGCTCTGTGGGTAATACTGTAAAAGTTAGAGAAAATCTTACTGGGTTCTTCTTCATATTCCATGGTAGTGTCTCTCTACACTTTATTTTTTCCATTTAATCATCTGCTACTCAAAAAGAGAGTTGGGTAGGCAGTGAAGATCATCTTAACATATATTGCATGTAGTCTATGAAATAAAACCACTGACATACATTGTGGCACTTAATTCTGCTCATAAATTTGTTTAAGAAATAATGTTACTAAAATATAATAATAATAAACAAATGAAAGATTTATATAAAGCATTTTTGTCTACTGAAGACAAGTTATTTTTCATAATGATCATATATTCATCTAAAATTTTACTAGGTCTACTAGAATACAAATCTTATCTAATCTGTTATCTGATAAGATGATGCCTGACTAGGACCCATGAATAATCAATCCAACCACTGTTTTGTCCAGTACAGATTGTCCACTACAACTTCCAGCCATCGATGATAGCAAATGCATATTTTCCATATCATTCAAAACATATAATATCAAAATAAACACCAGGTGAAGATGGAGCCTATATTAGCATGACATTCGCTTGTTACATCTTTTTCAAGTACTTGAAAATGCCTTATCAAGCAAAATGTCATACTAATAATAAAGGCTCTGTTCTCATGTGGTGTTTATTTTGATAGATTTGTTAGCAAATGCCACTTTCATACACATATCATATTTTTCATACAATACTCTTCTTGACAATTATCATTCAAAGGGTACAAAAACATATTATATATATTAAGGACTAATCAAGAGGGTAAGCTATCTTATCAACTATATAAAATAGTTTTGGAAGAA
Organism: Oratosquilla oratoria; assembly: GCF_046742065.1. Classification (NCBI taxonomy): domain Eukaryota; kingdom Metazoa; phylum Arthropoda; class Malacostraca; order Stomatopoda; family Squillidae; genus Oratosquilla; species Oratosquilla oratoria. Next base: position 39,015,875 of record NC_134805.1, on the reverse strand, counting down.
TAACAAGTGCAAGATGAACATGCATACTGCAAAAATACATTCTTACCCCTGCAGGCTCAGAATACTCCTCATCTGAATCTGTGTCACTATACACACGCTGAGCTTTAGATGTGAGTGTAGAAGTTTCTGACTCAGACATATTTAGAGAATTAAATGTGCTTTCTTCCTCCTGCAAATATAAAGTATAATTTAAATTTCTGTCTATTGTATATAATCTTAACTTTCCCGCTAGTTAGTCATGGATAACATGGTCTTCTGTCAGACTGATTTTCCATTATACTCCTTTACTATGTAGCAGCCTTATGACAGGGACATGTGTGTATTTACCTAGTTGTATTTTACGGGAAGGGGAGCTATGTTCGTGGTGTCCCGTCTTCATATCTCATTTTATCTAAACTATTTTTAAATTCATGTATTGTTTTGTGTGTGTGTGCGTGTATATATATATACACACACACACACAAAATCAATCAAAAAGATGAAGCAGTACCTCTTATAAGAATTAATAAAAAATAAAACTATACCTTCAGTAAATCTTCATCCTCCTCTGCATCACTGATGGTGTGATTTGGCAGATGTTGTGGTGAACTTTCATTGCTTGAATTATGATCAGATAATAAAACTTCACTATCAGATAATTGCCGACTTTCTTGTAGGTCTGTATTGTGATGTCCATTTGGCAAAATACCATATTCTGAATTAATTTCATGATCTGGCTCATTATCTTTGTCCTTCAGAACATTGTTATTTGTTTGAGATTTGCCTGGCAAGTCTACATATTCATAAAATGGTCCTAGCATGTCCACAAAATTTGCAACATTTTCAGTGTAGGACATAGTCTCAATTATCTGAAAATAGATAAATAATAAGAGTAATATATCCCCAAAACAACAGACATACATATCCCAATCCATTAAACACAGCACTTCACTGATATGCAACAAAAGCTGAAATACTGAAAATCCAATACATATGACAATCCAGGTTTATTTCAACATTATGTTTTTTTTTCCTGCTACCTGATCTTCAATATAAAAATTGGAAGACCAGATTTTTTCCTTTCTCACAAAACATCCAAAGTCACAGATAATATCTAAAAAAAAAAAAACTATAAACAAGTAGAAGCATGATTAAATATGGACTTATTTTTACATTTAAAAACATTGTCACTCAATGTAGGTCTTAGGGCAACATATGCTATGGACTACAGTATCATATGAAAACAGAACCATATAATGGAACTTGTTCAATGTAGGCCTATGGCATCACATGGAAATACAATTGCCACGAGGAACTCACTCAAAGTAGGTACAGCCTGTATTTCTAAATGATGCTGTGGGCTACCGTATCACACAAAAATACAACTGTCATGCATAACTTGCTCAATGTAGGTCTATGGCATATGGTCCACTGTCACAAAGACAAAGATTTGCTGCATGGAATTAAATTATTTCACATCAATTAGCTCAGTAACTAAGAATTCAAACATAGATTAAATCTTAACAGCAATACCATGAGTTGCAGTGGCATTCTGCTCTTTGTTCTTTAGTGTGCCACCTGAGAAATTGTTTTTGATGGCAAACAACATTCTCACCAAAAGGTGCTTAGCCACGTCACTGAAACTTTAACCTCCTGGTCATCATAAAGATGAACACTCATTTCATCACATAAATGTGATCATATATGACAGCCCAACAAGATCTTTGGATTTCATGAACATTTTATTAAGTTTGTGGCTCTTCTTTCTAATTGGAGAACATAAAGTTGAAAGAAATAACTGTTTACTTTCACTGTAGTTTGTTAAACTTTAACAACTTGTACAAGGAAAATATAAATGGGGCAGAAACATGCTACATATTTTTTTTAATAAAATGGGGTAGAAACATGGAACATAGGAGAGGAAGAAAGTGTTTAAATGTGTTTGAGATAAAATATCTGAGAAGTATGGTAGGGGTTACTAGGCTAGACAGAGTGTGGAACAAGGATGTAAGGAGAATGAGGGTGGAATGGGAGTTGGGAGACAGGGTTGATAAAAGAGTATTGGGATGGTTTAGGCACACAGAAAGAATGAGTGAGGAAAGATTAGTAAAAGAGGTGTAGATGGCAAAGGTGGAGGGAATGAACATGAGGGGGTGACCAAAGATGAGATGAATGGATGGGGTAAAAGGTGCTTTGGGGAAGAGGGAGATGTCTGTTGAGGAAGGAAGGGAAAAGACAAAAGATAGGGGTGAGTGGAGAATGGTTGTGTATAGGCAATGCTGTGATGCATGGAAGGGAGTGGGTGGGGGATGGGGGGGTAGGGAGTACATGTGAATGATATTTTGATGCAGCCCGAAGGGATTTCTCTCTGTCTTCTCTGTTTCTGCACAAGGGGACAGAGGGAGGGGTCACCGATTAAATGAAGCAGCCTTGCTGTGGATGTGCTGTGTCTTGCTACATTGCTTCTGACCCAGGGCAGTGGGCAAGATGTGGGGATGACCCATCATCCAGGAGGAGCCAAGATAAGAGGGAGGGAGGGATGGTGAATGGGAGTGGGGTATGTGGGAATGAAATGGATGGGAGTGGAGTACATGTAAAGGGGAAAAAACCCTTGGTATATGTATGTATGTACAAGGAAAATATTTTGCACTGTTCACTTGTTAATCATAATTATCCTAAATAATATTTTTCATGCTCCCTTTAACTGGAATAAAAAAATTATATAAAAAAAATTCCAACAAGAAATGTAACTACACATTTTTCTGTTATTGTGAGAAATAAACAAATGTGTTAGATGTTACAATGCCATAAAACTAAAACATTAGAATCAGAACCACTCTACAGTCATCTGTTCAGCTTACACCAAGAAACAAAAATCCAAGTTAATCAATATCAAGAAATTCTAAACATAGCACAAAACCAGTGAAGTCTTGAAATGAACAATCTAAATATCGAACTGATTAGAGGATTATGCGAACTATGCAAACAAGGTCATCATATTAAAACAACAGGGCACGACTCACAGTAATGGTTATAAACTAGGCAAATTTATGATTTAATAAGGAAATAGGCAAGAATTGGTTTACTAAGAGGGTGGTCAACGAATGGAATAAACTTAGTAACCATGTAGTACGCGCTGAAACTATCAGTTGTTTTAAGAAACGATTAGACAACTTTATGAATGGGGATGACAGGTGGTGATGGATATGGAGCTGCCTAGTGTAGGTCTTATGGCCTCTTGCAGTCTCCTTCATTCTTATGTTCTTATGTGTGCCGAAACTACATCTTGAATTTAAAGCTGCCCTTCACACTAAGACACTTTCATAAAGGAGCTAGGAAGGTTAAGAAATGCTGGAAGCACATTGTCCCTCTGGTGGGAGAGCTCACCTGTATAACAGGGGCATGGCTGTAAGGCAACCTAATCAATTGAGCACTTGGCCATGATTTGATGCCACTCCTTGCTCCAAAATACAGTAATGTGGACCAGTGGGTGTTAAGATTCTGAAACCCGCAAAAATTGAACAAAATACATGCCATGACCATTGAACATGATTATTCCATTACTATGAATTATTTCCTTAACTTTGGGCATCAACAGGATCACACAATAAGAATGCCCCCCCCCCTAAAAAAATAAATAAATAAATAAATAAATAAATAAAATAAATAATCAAAATAATATAATGAATAAATACACAAAATTTCCCAAGGTTTACAGAAAAAATATTTACAACTCTTCACATTTTGCACATAGCTTTTTAATACAAAATTCAACCTTGCATCTGAAATAAAATCCTTGTCTATTCATAGCCACTTTATCATGTGATGATATTCACTGTAATTACAAATGCACCGTTTTCATATTTAGTAACATTAGCATACATACTACCATGGGCAAAGCACCTAAGTGCACTTAGCAACCATTTCATTCACAATAGATACACAAAAACATGACAGTCATTCTCCCTATCAAGTATCACTATTGACTTGTGTCATGTTACATGACCAAACAATACACCAATCAACTTCCACACAACTTGCTAGTGATGATTTGGTTTAACATCGCAAACTTCCCCCTATCAGGAGGCTAGAAAGGTGCCCCTTGCAGAGGACTTTATAGGTGTGATAGTTAATGAACCATGCCTTTGGTCCAACTCACTGGAGGCCGAGATTGAACTGCCATCATTTCAACCTCTGCCACAAGTAGCGATGCTTTAATCTGCTCAGCCAGCTTATAAACAGCAATAATAAATACCTGTTAAGAAATTTAACATGCATCTCTTGATAGATTACACAATAACCTTAAATTCAACATTACCTTTTTCAGTTCCTCTACGTAGCTGTCCATGGCTTCTTTCCGACTCATATTCCCAAGAGCATTCCATGCTCGCCACTTGTACCCTTTAACAACTTCGTAAAAGGCTGGTTTAGGTTCAGTGCATGGGCCTTCGGTTGCTTGTTTGTAAAGCCCATAAAACTTGAGCATCATTCCATGAGCAGGTTGGTATGGCCCTGCCATAAGAAAGAAAAGAATCAATGAACAAGACAGTCACACTTTTCTAATGTGAAATCATTATACAGAAATACCTCGCTATACAACCGAGTTGTGTTCCCAGCTGACTGGTCGCAATGCAAAAATTCGTATATCGAGGTGGGTTTTACATGTAAATAGGGGGGTAGTGTTCATGGACCCTGTCAACCCCTTCCTCAATTTTTTCCTGGGGCTTTCACATACAGTGAAACCTCTCATTAACGGACATTAATTAGCTGTGTTTGCGGTGTTTTTGCTGTGTTTTTGGTGCTGTTTAGTGCGTGCAATCACTATGCCACCCAAAAACCACTCCAAAACACCGTAAACACAGCAAAAACACCGTAACACAGCTAAGTAACGTCCGTTAATGAGAGGTCTCACTGTACACCCAACATTTGTTTTACCCACCTTATAGCACTCGGTCGTATAGTGAGGTATTCCTGTACAATGTTCAAAGTAGCTGAGAAAATAAGTTGGAAACTAATACCTAGGGTATACATATCCCTTGAGAAGGTGGTACTAGTTTCCATTTAAATAAGTGGGGACTTGTAGAGAAATTTAATATTTTTCTAGTAATGGAACCAAATATCAATTATCAGTCTAATGATTTATAATCTCTGTAGCTAGTAGTACCAGGATTCATTCAAATTTACCATTATTTACCACAAAATGCACAATAAAGAAAAATCTTTGTTAGTTAAGATGCCTCCATATCTCAAACTTATTAGTATTGTATAATTTAGTATTTTCATCATGACAAAGCATGCCTCTTTCCAAGGAGGGAGGGAGAGAGAATATATATATATATATATATATATATATATATATATATATATACACACACACACACACATACACATAAATGCTATATATCTTTTAATTATTAGAAAAGATTAATGTGTGATTTGCTTGATATCCATTTGATCTTACCTAAATATTGTTAACTAAAAATCCATAGTTCCTATTACAGCATATCATTATAGGATTGAATTGAATTGAATTGAATTGAATTGAATTTTATTCGGATACAATCATACATACAATAAGTACAATACATACAAGACTCAATATTATTCCACTGTGATCACACTACAATGAATAAAAACAAATACACAATGAGAGAATTGTTTGATATATATATATAGAACTCCTGAATATGAACTTGCAAATACACCTTCATCTTCTCAGCATCAATTCTATTCCCCATTTGTGGAGTAAAAAAAAAAAAAAAAAAAAAATACTCCTTGAATGACAGTTCCTTGTTCAATTATTATTGCTCAAGCCAGGATAGTGCAGGGAGCCTTATTATAAGATGAAAATTACATTTTAATGTCTCCCATCCCACCCATGATAAACAGCATCAACTTGTGTGTGGGCCCTTAATATTTATAAAAAATGTGACAGCTCCTATTTACTGTTACATGTTATGCACTGAACATTCAATAATTTTCATTAATTAATGCACAAGATAGTAGTAGAAGATTTCAGTTAATACGGGATC
>NC_134805.1:38992364-38999864 GCF_046742065.1 Oratosquilla oratoria | reverse complement strand
ATAAGTTCACATGGAGTTGATTATGTGCACAATGGATGGGATGGCACTGTTTTTGTAGCGTTCAGTCCTTGGCACTTTGATTGGTACGAGCCTATTTCTATGTCTAGTCTTGTGGCGAGGTGGTGGGGCGTCGGGAGGGAGGAAGTGACGGTGTCTAGGGTGGGAAAGCAGGTTTTCTCCAAATTTCTTTAGTGCCTCACCGTGCCGCTGGGACACCCTAGATAGAGTGAGGGTGGTGAGAGCGTGGTCATAACCACTGTACTCCACGCCCAGGATGATCCTGCACGCTCTCTTTTGTACCCTCTCCAACTTCTGTCTCTGTGTGAGGGTGAGTGAGCTGGACCAGGCTGGTGAGGCATACATGAGGGTGGGGAGAATGAAGGTTTTGTAGACCTCCTGTAGCTCAGATGTAGGTGTTCCTAATGATTTTAACCTGCTGAGCATGTATAGTTTGTAAGACGCTGTCCTGACTATGCTGGTGACATGTTGGTTCCAATTTAACTGATTGTCGAGTGTGATGTCCAAGATCTTGGTGGATTGGACCAGTGTGTGTGTGTGTGTGTGTGTGTGTGTGTGTGTGTGTGTGTGTGTGTGTGTGTGTGTGTGTGTGTGTGTGTGTGTGTGTGTGTGTGTGTGTGTGTGTGTGTGTGTGTGTGTGTGTGTGTGTGTGTGTGTGTGTGTGTGTGTGTGTGTGTGTGTGTGTGTGTGTGTGTGTGTGTGTTTTCCCACACTGGAAACAAAAAATAAATCGGACTACTTTAGATGACAGAGTCAGATCACATATCAAGAGTCCCTTAAAAAAAAAGTGTGTGTCGCCACATATCACCATATATAACCACATACCATATTCATCCATTATTTTAGATATTTTCTATTAGTACAGCACCCTCTCTGAACACAACTTGATGAAACGGAGTATTTTCGAAGATCGACCGTTTCTTGGCAAGTTCCTTCTGGCAGACGTTATCTCACTCTCCTTTTTGCGGCCTTGGGTATCTACGCTCTTCTTCTGATGTCTAAAGCACAGACTGCATCCACTGTGCGTGCACAACCGTTAAGCACTGTACAGAATGATTCACTTACGTGTTTGTTTACGTGAAAGATCACGTGGTTCAACAATTGTCGTATTTCAGTATCTTTAGCCAGGATTGGCCATAATACAAGCCTGGTGAATCAGGGCACCAGGCAACAAGGTAATTGGACCTCTCCCTTGATCTCCTTGTTGTTTTACTCATACGAGTACTGGTCCCCTGTACCCTACTTCTGGTGCTTCAGGTTATAATGTACTACTTCCTAGTGCTCATACTAATTGCCCACTCCGTCCTGATGTACAGGTAAAATTTGGAATTAATCAATAGGTGACCCTAGCTGCAATGTAGCATTTACTATAACATGTGAATATTGTTGATGGCCTGCTACCTTCTATCCCGTGGTACTTAATATTTACTCTTACCCTGGGATGGACTCCCCCTTTATTGTCCTAGACTTGCTGATACAGCTGTAGAATAATGTAGTATATCAGTAATGGTGTAACCGTGGAAAGAGGTTGTGGTTACATAAGGAGGACTTAATGCCAGCGAGATAAACTCCAAAACGGGAGTTTTCTTCTATTTATTAACAATGTAGGCAATCTGGTTACAAATAATATAAGGTACAAATGAGCCCTGTGGGCAGATTACAATATGTGCCAGGCCTTGACCTAGGGCACAACTGGCTGGCAGCGTGCTCGGTCTGCCTAGCTCTGGCGTCTGGCCGGTAGGCTCTTGACCTACCCAGCTCTTGGGGCGGTAGGCTCTTGACCTACCCCGCTCTGGCGTCTGGCCGGTAGGCTCTTCACCTACCCAGCTCTGGGGCGTCTGGCTGGTAGGCTCTTCACCTACCCAGCTCTTGGGCGTCTGGCCGGTAGGCTCTTGATCTACCCAGCTCTTGGCGTACGCCGCTCAGGCGTCTGGCCGGTAGGCTCTTCACCTACCCAGCTCTGGGCGTTCGTGACATGGGTGTTATAGGTTATATAGAGGGTTAGTGGGTTGTTTAACTAAAGGCGTTAGTCTCGCTATTCTATGAATTGGGGTTCAGTTCTATATATGAGGGTTAGTCCTATAATTGGTGGGTGTTGTTAGGTATATTATATATATGTTAGATTATGGGTAATATATTAGGGCAGTTATAAAAAAGGACTTTTAATAGGTTAGTCTGGTGACATTGGGCATCTATATCTTGTTTGTCTTGAAATGTGCTGCGTTAGATGTATGTTGTGGGAAATGCAAGGTAAGCAAGAGGGGGAGTCTCGCTATGTTGCAAGCATGTGGATCACGTGCGTGGTGGGTGATGGTTAGTAATGGTTACATTGGTACTACACTGATATGGTACTCATACTGTTTTGGTACATTTTAGCATTGTTTTGTTGTTCCTGATGCATAATGCAATGTTCCTTATTGTGATGGTGTTCAAGTTGTGGTCTCAATATCCTACGTGTTACGAATATTTTAGTAGTATTAGCAAATCTATAATAATGTTTATGTGTCATATGTGTCCTGATTGGAGTTACGTATGACTGTCTCTGGTCCCCTTAACCCCTACGTATGTTGTCTGTGTAACTTAGTGTAGAAAATCAGTCTATTGAGGATCACAATGGAAATAAGCTTACATATTTTTTATGTTATCCTCAGCAATTGTAATTGTTATTTCGAACTATGTGATCTTTTCTTTATTTACACGTCATGTCTATTGATTCAATGCCAAATAAAATTACTTACTTACCGAAGCTCTGGAAGAACTGATAAGAGCCTGCCATCCCTATAATATTTGTATATATATAGAGTTGCACTCACTCACTCATCATAAAGTACAGTTATCAAACAAATAAAGAAAAATCATGTATCTTATCATTTAAAATTAAAACTATTTAGTGCTTATCAGACGTGTCGAGGGCGTTTGACATTGCACATTATATTATTTGTTTATTTTTTATTATCATTTGTCTGTTTATTATTATTTGCTTGATTTTCATTTATCATTAGTTATCTGTTAACTTATTATTATTTACTATTTACCTATTTGTTTATTATTTAACTATACCTATACATTTATTCATTTTATTTATTATTATTTATATTATTATAATTTTTATTTATTTATTTATCACCATTTTAATTTTTTTCCGCATCCTACCTAGTTATGGACCAAAAGGTCTCCTGTCGGCATGCTCCGCCTTTGTAAATTTGTGAGAAAATGTCAGGACGGGGAAACGACGAAAACATCACCAAGAAAAGCAAACAAGCATTTGAATTTGAAAAGACGAAATGATGAAATAATTGACAAAGGAACGAAAAAAGCAAATAAGAAATACGAATCATCATTAGAATTTGAAAAGATGACATTATGAAATAAACTTTTCTGCTCAGCTTTTGTAGATTATGAAAAAGTCCTTGGGTCAGTAGAATGAACTGCAATACTAAACTCTACACGCAAACAAGACACTTGCAAACACATTGTAAGGGTTCTATAAGATATATATCAGAAAAGTGTCTTATCAAAGGCCCTCTCGAGTTTCAAATACACACAGTTCACTCATCCAGCTCTTGCAGGACACCAACCGATTTTGAACAATATATACATACATACATACATTCATACATACATACATACATACATACATACATACATACATACATACATACATACATACATACATACATACATACATACATACATACATACATACATACATACATACATGTATGCATATATATATATATATATATATATATATATATATGTATATATATAGATAGATATAGATATATACGTATATATATAGATAGATAGATATAGATATATATGTATGTATATATAGATAGATAGATATACATATATATATATATATACACATATACATATATCTATGTATATATGTATATATATATATATGTATATATATATATATACATATATATATATATTTATACATATATATATATATATATATATATATATATATATATCCGGTTTGATACACAGGATCTACCTTGTCTGAACACAAATTGGTTATATCTTCCGCGATCTTCATCTCCTGATGTTTTCTGCAAATATTTTGTCCATTTGCCTTTCACAACCCTTTCAAACGGTGTGGCAATAACGCTGGTCAACGACATTGGCATTTGATTTAGAGGATCATCCCTATTTTCTCTTCGATGAGTTGGAACTACGTTTACCTTTTCCAATCTTGGAACACTCTTCCTTCTTCTAGTAAACACACAATTAGTTCATGGATCTTGTCTACCAGTTGATCTTTACGTTTTTTGAGCATCTAATTGGAAGTTTCATCCCACCTCAAAGTTTTTTGCATGTTTATGGTTCAATAGATTGTATACATCTCACTCTGCCACCTACAAATCTATAGAGCAATAATTTAAGTTCATCGTTAGATTAATCGGTTACACCTTTTTAAAAATATTTACCCCCTCTTCTCTAATTTTTGCATATCTATTCCCGTTTTCTTCTCTTGCTCTTGGTGTCGTTTTCTTTCTCTGACATCCTCATGCCTAACCTCTCTCTTTCTTATACTGTCTCACATTTTATGTTAAACAATTTGTTTAGACTCCTTCCAACTTATTCTTGTTGTTCCTTCAACCCATTGGGTCAATGCATTGCTCATTGCTATACTTAAGTGTCTTTGCCTCATAATTCTTCTCTTTCGTGTGTTTCCCATTCCTTCCAATTCACACGGTTGCAAACGGCACCACTGTGCCGTTTGCAACCGTTAATCCAGTGGTCTGAGTTCGATTCCCGTCCAGGGCTGAAATAATTTCAGCATCGCTGCGCTGCGAGCCGGCACTTCGACTCTGGAGGGCGAGTTGTGTGTGTGTGTGTAATTCTCCATGGTCTTGGATCACGTGTTGGACTCGTGATTGAAAGTTATTTCCCTCCCGGAAGAGAGCTCAGAACTCATATATGAGGAGCCGCGTGCTGTAGGGGCTCAAGCGCCAAATTAGGAATTCCGAGTAATTAAGCGTTAAAGTATGGGTACATATTACGGACATTATTTACGCGTAAAAATCAAACTGTAATATATCATTTGAAAGCTTTCGAACAGATCTTTTTTGCTATGTGTTTTTCATTATTTTTTTGTTGCATATTATTATTGAAATATGCAAATTTATGCACACCTATGTACGATTCCCAATATTCCCAATATGTGTGGCATGTAAATAAACATTCAAAATGGAAGGTAAATACATGTATAAAATATGTAATATAGTATGAATTTCATTATCCATTGTAATTATTTTTAATGATTTTTTTAAATTACGTTGTTGTTGTTTTTTTTACTTTTTTTTTACCAGACAGAGACAAATCGCAATAAATACATGAAATTCACACAATATTAGTCACACTCACCATTCCAGGGAAGATGTTGTGCCCACGTAACTTGAATAAGGGGGGGGGATTAGTAATCGAGGATGTCGTCCGGCCCCTCATGCACGTCTACCTCACTCTCCCTTCAGTATGCAACTCTAACCCCTCGATACAGTGGGAATAAGGTAGAGAATCCTATCCCAGTCTATTGCCCCATGATCTAGAAGAGATGGAGCACCCAGAACATGCAAAAACCTGAAATCGCGGGAACTGGCGCTTGAGCCCCTACAGCACGCGGCTCCTCATATGACCGATCTATGGGTAGTGTGTGTGTGTGTGTGTGTGTGTGTGTGTGTGTGTGTGTGTGTGTGTGTGTGTGTGTAAGGTCATCATTATTCATAGATCGGGCATATATGAGCTCTGAGCTCTCATCCTGGAGGGTAGTAGCTGTCGATCACGAGTCTAACACGTGATCCAAGACCATGGTGAAGCGCATGGAATCAATACGTTAGGGACTGTTTTGGAGCAACACTTTGGATTAGAGTACCTTCCAGCATTTGTCTGTATTAGTGTAGTTTCTATTAATGATGAGATTTATTATTATCATTATTATTATTATCATTATTATTATTATTATTAATTATTATTATTTTTATCCCTTTTCCGATGTTTCCCTAAATCTAATTCTAAAGCCCGTCTTTCTTTTCTGATCTCCTGTGGTGGGTTGGGGGTTGGGTGTGGGTGAAGAAAGCGTCATTGGTTATAGATAACGCATAAAGTTTGTGAAATTACTTACCTCAGATTATCACTATTATAATAATCCAGATTATCACTATTATAATAATCGACATTTCTTTCTCGTTTTATTTTCTATTGCTGGCAAACTTTGATTTGCACTGAAGAAGGTGAATAATAAAGAAACAACTTCGGGTTAGTGCCTACACCGTCATTGCACTGATTGGCTGAAAGATTGAATGAAGTCATGCAGAATACATCTTTCTAATAGGGTAAAGAAACTTTTAATACAAATCAAGTTTACTTATAACATGTATTCCAAAGAGGCAGCCAAGGGTGCACAGAACAATGTGTGCACGAGTCCTTCTTGTAGTTATCAGTCACATTGAAAAAAAAACACGTTTACAGTCTTGGAGAGTCATTGATGATGCCATAAACGTCACAAAATCCACCGCGCGTAAACGGTGGTTGGCTGGCCGTGACGTAATGTCGTCTGCAAAATGTCACGTGACGGAATCCACCAATGACAGATGACGACGCCATCTTTGTCTGTATACAAAAAGCTTGCGTTGGTCCAACGGTTTCTCAACAAAAGCAAGGATACATACACACATACATATGTGTCTTCATGTGTGAATATGTACATCTCGGGTTTTGTGTGTATACTCGTACATCTCGGGTTTTGTGTGTATACTGTGTGTGTGTGTGTGTGTGTGTGTGTGTGTGTGTGTGTGTGTGTGTGTGTGTGTGTGTGTGTGTGTGTGTGTGTGTGTGTGTGTGTGTGTGTGTGTGTGTGTGTGTGATTCACCATGGTGATTCACCAAGGTCTTGGATCACATGTTGGAGTCATGATCGACAGCTATTTCTCTCCCTGAAGAGAGCTTAGAGCTTATATAAGACCGATCTATGGGTAATGCTGTGACCTTACACGTACACCCCCAACTCCCCGCCCATGAGAGTTGGAGTAACGACCCGCAGCGCAGCGATATTGAAATAATTTCAGCCCTGGGCGGGATTGGAACCCGGACCGCCGTAGTGGCAGCCGGGAACTCTATCACTGCGCCATGAATCGTGCGTGCGTGCGCGCGCGCGTGTGTGTGTGTTCAAGTGTATTTCATAAAATCATTTCATAAAAACCCATTATACGAATTTTGACATGAATACAATAATATATTGCAGACATACTGCCAAACTATTGCAGTTACATAGTTAAAAAAGTTTTACCAAATTTCCATATATTTCAGCTACTACTATTTCATTTTGAGTACGTGTGTTTGTGTGTATATATTTGTGTGCGCATGTATGTTTGCTCGTTTGTTTGTGCGTGTATGCGCGCGCGCGCGCGTGTGTGTGTATGCGTGTGTGTACATGAGAATTACCAGGACTCGTACATTGTACAGCACATGT
>NC_134805.1:38987364-38989864 GCF_046742065.1 Oratosquilla oratoria | reverse complement strand
CAATTACCGTTTCTAATTCGGTACTACGTCTTCATAGTGTAAAAAGTTGACTTTTTGAAATATCACAAACGTGGCTATTTTCACGACAATGAACTTGCCTATTCATAAATCTTGAGGCATTATGAAATAGAAAAAAAAATCGTGTTTTCGTTTTGGTGATAACAAATAAGAATTTATATTCTCAACGTTCATGGGAGCATGTCAGCAAATTTTCATAATCAGTAATATAACAGATATTGAAAACATGACGACATATTAATAAATGTATTGTTAATGCTTCCGTGTCGGCATTTTTTTAAATTTAGGTTGCATCATATCTTTTTTTCATTTTTATTTCTACCTGAATTTTGAGGTTAACCACACCTTAAAAAAATGATCGATTTACCTCATATATTTAATTCCAGCCAACTGCAGTTGAGCGATATCGACCTAATTTTACAAAAAATGGGTAAAGGTGTGTTAGTCAATATTGGGAGAATCTAACAACGATTATTGAACGGGACATTGCTTAATTGATTTCGTATATACGATAGACCAAAAGTATCTGCCTTATTCTATTAATTATTTTCATTACTTCATTTTTCAGGTCAACAATGTTACTTGATCAATTAATTTAACTTCGGAAGTAACTCCAGCTTTAAGTTAGAATATTACCACTCATTCATTACCACTTGTGTTTAAAACACAAAAGCAAGAGCCTATACCTATGATTATTTCTTAGCCTCTAGTCTCGAAAAATGATTAAAATCGTCCGTGGTTTTAATCAACTAATCCAAGTAGTTTCATTGAAGCGTATTTTGATAGTTTCGAATAGTATGGCTGCTTGTTTGGTTGAGACATTTTTTCTTTCGTAGCGTACTGAAAGAGCGACCATGAAATAGCTTACGGTGCCACGCAAGAAAGTTCTGGAATCAAGACATTCATCGACGACATTACATTCAAACAAACACGCGGGCGTTTGTGTATATATGTACTTATGTCAACATGTGTGTAGTGTTTTATTTCATCAATGTTTCCCACACTCCCGAATCTTAACAGATAAGAAACATATTCTTCTTCGTAGATTTCTTTTTTTCTAAAAGGTAATTGCAAGCTTGGAAGATTCCTAGCAAACATTTTCTTCTTTATCATTAACGAAAGTTCAAAAGCGATGTAAAATAGGAACATCTGGCTTGTGAACTCAAAGACCATCCAATAATTTCCACCCCTTTCATCTTAGTTTCCTGTCTTTTCTTCTATGGTTATATAAATTATTTGTCTTTTTCATTTACTCTCTTCCTGTTTGTAGACCCCACCCTAGGTATTTCGTAAAAAATAATAATAATAATAATAATGATAATAATAGACGTCACGAAACAACGCAATCTTTGTCGTGAGCTTTTGTCAAGCGAGAATCTTAAAAAAAAAAAAAAAAAAAAAAGAGAGAGAGAAAATAGGATGACTATTTTAGTAACAGAGCTAAGAAAAATTGTATTCTGGGTTGTCTGCGTCTTGTCTATTTTTTCTTATCACAGTTAGTAGGCCTAAGTAGCCAGACCAATCAGGCACTATGTGATCACATTTTCTTGATCACTGTTTAGTGCTAAACGGTACGGGGGGGGGGGAGTTAACGTGTTCTTTCAAACCCTTTTAACATAACCTTTCTGCTAGATCAGTCATTTCACCATATAACATCTCATCAAATAATTTATTACTTATATTTTTCAGTTTATAATGTTACTTGATAAAATAATGTTATATAATTTCGACAATTCTTGATTTAAGTTAGAATATTACCATTCATTTCATTACAACATTCTTGTGCTTATAACATAAAAGCAAGAACCTATAATTATTTTGCCTAATAATATAAACGACTGAATCATTACTAACTTTGTCTGAGAAAAATGCTATGTTACAAGTGAAATAGAAACAATGTACCACGTATTCACTACCATATATGGTAATAATGAACATTACCTAACCCTGAACTGATTAGTGACGACTTTAGCAACTAAATCTTAAGGATAAAACTAAGTCACTTTGAAATGTGATTTTTATGTGACCTAAATATTTTTGTGACTATATAACGGATATGCAATATATTCTTCTGCGAAATATTCTATTTGCATTAAAAATGCGTCCAAAAATAGCTTTGCGGGTATTCTATGGTCGACTGGTTCCACCAGACTCCTACAGAAAATGTATAACTCCATTATGAAATTATTCTACACGCTTTGAAACCTTGAAAAAAACAGTAATTCGAGCGTATTCCACTTAGCTTAAAATAGAAAAATAAAAATAAGAATATATTTAATCTGAAGGACCCAGCAGCATATTTGAAACGAATGTGATCTGCGATGCGTAATGTCGTTTTTATCACTCCTCTGAGTATGATTGGAAATGTTAGTAATGAATATAGAAATCAAGGACTATGCAATGAATGTTAACAATAATCAGAAATAAGAGGAATCTAATGACACTAATAACAACGATAATGAGAAACAAAATTACAATACTA
>NC_134805.1:38979864-38982364 GCF_046742065.1 Oratosquilla oratoria | reverse complement strand
GAGAGCTCCTCCATGCTACCGTAGTTCGGCCGACCCTCCATCAGGAACCGCGTCTCGAGGATCGGGGTCGTCCTCGATTCCCGCGAGGACGAGGAGACGAGAGGGCGCGTGGTGGGCCGAGGTTTGGAGTCGGAGCCGTGGCGGTGGTGGTGGATGAAGGGCGTCGAGATGAGGCGGGCGGATGTGGGCTGGCCGGGCTGACCTGGACAGGGGGAAAGGGGAGAAAAAAAAAACGTTAGTCCATTGCCATCAAAGAAAACATTTCGAATTTCTTGATGTCAACAGTGACTGAATATGGTCGACCTTCCCGATCCTTTGAGGAGGGGGCGGGGGGGGGGGTATCGTCTGAAGCTCAACGGTAGACTGAGGCAAAGGAGAGGGAGTGGATTGCAAGAGGTGGGCAAAAAGGGATTGCAAGCTGGTCCATGGGTGAAGAGTTGCACCAGGTACCAAAGAAAACACTTCAGCCTGATTATATATATATATATATATATATATATATATATATATATATGTGTATATATATAATATATATATGTATATATGTATATATATATATATGAATGTATATATATGTATATATATGAATGTATATATATATATATATATAATATGTATATACATGTACATCTATATATGTATATACATGTACATCTATATATGTATATATATGTATATATATATATACATATGTATATATATATACATGTATATATATATACATGTATATATATATACATATACATATACAAGTATATATGTATTTATGTATACATGTATGCATATATATACATATACATATATTTACATGTATACATATATACATATATGTGCATGTATATATGTATATATACATGTATATATATATACATATACATGTATATATATATATACATATATATATATACATGTATATATGTATATATATACATGTATATATATATATATATATATATATATATATATATATATGTATATATCAGGGACTACTATTACACAGGACATGCGCACCGAGATTCCTGGCGCCGCTAGCGGAGGCCATTGCTTTCTTTGTAACCTAACATTTTATATAGGACAAATATATCAAAACTAGAAACCTAACATTGTATATAGGGCAAATATGTCAACTATATACTTATTCAATGCAGTATGTGTTAATATAAACTTTTAGAGTGAAATAAGAAATTATTTTTAAGGCAATGTTATGCTTTGAAATACCAATTTTAGCCGGACTTAACATGTATTATTGTATGAGGTTAGTGGACACTTTAAAGGAACCCAAGTTGCTATTGTTTTACATTTTACAAAATATATTATAGTTAAACCTTTGTGATTGCGAACAAACATTCACACAAATAAACAGACATAGAAGCAAAAGCTTCCCAGGCTGCAGCGATTAATCAGCGAGCCGGGGCTTCTTTACAGAGGTCTGGAGAAAGACTGCATTCTTCTGCAGGTCTTTCTCTAGGTTGTGGAGTCCATTCGGAAGAACATATCCCAGACGACGGAACATCTTGGGACAGTCAATGTCAATTCCACTGAAGCTGGCCAGTGTCGACAAGATCTCCATCAGTCTTTTCTGGCAGCAGGAACGGTGACGGACTTCCTTGATGAAACACAATCCACATCTGACAAGATCAAAAGTGCGCACATGTGGAGTTGTCTGGACACTGTCTCGATAAAGTCCTTAACGTCACTGGTCACAAGAGGTTCCTCGGGGCTGAAGACCACATCGTCCGCGCATTTCGTTTCAAGCCACCCCACCACATAGGCCGCACTGCACTCTTCATTCACAGTCAGTGTCACATCTGTGGTGCACCTCTCAATAGAGGCTGCATCCTCTAGGTCAATTGCAGTCCCCAAGCAGGTATGTTCCTTCGACACAGGGCGGACATCGATGGACTGGAGGTTTACGGCAGCATATCTCGTGAGCCGCTACTTGCATGCGGAGAACACATCCTCAGTGGTCATGAAAGAGTTTGCACCAGTTGATTGACGGTAGACTGAGAACTTTCCCTCAAGCCGGTCACTCTGGATCTCACGCAGCAGGATATAATGGAAGTAGCGGCAAACGGCAGTCAGTCCCTGCATAGTGTGCACTAGTTCATTCTTGGTGTCACTTGATTCGATTTGCTCCATGTCCTGAAGAAGCCTCTTGGAAAATCAACAGGAAAGTCTGCAGGCTGGTTGACTGGGGATCCTGAACAGCTCGATATGGATCGTTCATGCGCTGATGTTGCCCTTTCCCAGATATTTCACTAAATTCCACCAGTTGAGGATGATTTGGATGAACTTAGCAGTGTCATGACATCCTCTGAGCTTCAATGAAGCCACAACCTTTTCTTTGAAGACCTTCAAGACATGCTGCACATTTTGTAGTTGAAGTCGTGAGGGGTTGACAGCAAATTTAGTGAAGGGAGTAGTCTTCAGAATACTGCCTTTCTCTGACTCGTACAGTTCCTTGACGTCAGCAAATTATGCTGTTGTTTTATTGTCAAGA
>NC_134805.1:38959864-38974864 GCF_046742065.1 Oratosquilla oratoria | reverse complement strand
ATTAATTAAATTCTAAATCGCATAAGCAGCTGAAGAAACTTTAATTCAATCGCGTCCGATTATAAAAATGATAATGATTTCGATTCTTTTACTCCTACAATGGTGACATGGGTTGCTTATTTTATTCTGGCTAGCGTCAGATGTTTTTATTCAGCATACGTCATCGTGTAGTGAGCGATGAAGTGATGGTATATTTTCGCTATTTTTATTTGTTTATTTATTGATTTACTTGTCTATTTATCTACTCATTTGTTTGCTTGTTTATTGTGATGACGCACGGCGTATTAACAAGAAAAGGAAGAATTATATTAGACTTTTTTCGCTCTTATAAAACTCAACTATATAGACACACACACGCACACACACTCACACACATACGCACATACATTCCAATATAATTTCCCGAGTGAGAGTAAACAGCTTGAATTGTGTGTGTGTGTGTGTGTGTGTGTGTGTGTGTGTGTGTGTGTGTGTGTGTGTGTGTGTGTGTGTGTGTGTGTGTGTGTGTGTGTGCGTGTGTGTGTGCGTGTGTGTGTGTGTGTGTGTTTGTGTGTATTTGTGCGAAGTACAAAATGACTGGTTGACAGCAGTATACACATTTGCTACAATACGGTAAATGGTTAACAGATCTCTCTTTTTTTCTCTCTTTCTTTCTCTCTCTCTCTCTCTCTCTCTCTCTCTCTTACACACACACACACACACACACACACACACACACACACACACACACACACACACACACACACACACACACACACACACACACACACACACACATACACACACACACACACACACACACACACACACACACCTGCTACCCATGGTCAGCAGAAAATAACCCCATCCTTGTCTGTGTGCGCATGCGCAGAAGTCACGTGAGTTTACAACCCACGACGCTTGCACCATGTGTGGTTTTCAGGCCCCCCGCATGCAGGTCAGGGCACGGTGCAGGCCGTCTGCCGGAGTGCAGGATAAGGTATTGTGCAGGCCGTTCAACGTGCAGACTGTCTACTACGCGCAAAGACAAGGTACCACGTAGACTGCCCAAGGCAGGAGAAGGCACCGTGCAGGTTACGATTCCCAAGACCGGCCTACCTTGCAGGCCGGGCTGGGAGGAGGACAGCCTACACCACATGTACTCGCCTCTTGTATCCTGTGTGATTTGTTGTCGGTAGGGAACGTCTGCTATCTATGGTGGCAGAGGTCACTTTGGTGTAGCTGTTGTCCCGGGAAACTTTTGCGTGGCCGCTGGTATGATGTACTTCTCTTCTTTCTAAGCTTGTCTTGTCCAGCGCACAGTGTAAGGTAAACAACTTAGGGCATACGATCTATGGACACGGGGTTTTGGGTGTGGAGTGTAGGGTGTAGGTCTAATATCTAAAGAAGTGTACGGCGTGTTTCACAAATCATCCTAGATGATTATATTGCGTCAGTAAGGCATTCCAGGGTAACTTCCATATGATGATACATACTTTCTGATATGTACACGTCGAAAAGGATAATCTATTTTCGATTTTCTTGACTTGAAGAAAGTTGTGCACATGGTAGTACATGCTTGTCTAGGGAAAGCCAATGTACAGCATGCTCCTACTCTAGAGGGGCGGCCCGCGGCCTCGGGGTAGAAGAAACACGAGAGGAAACAAAATAAAAACGAAAATGAACGAAAAATAGTGAGACGCACAGACTTCTTCCAAGTGGAGAGTTCGATAGGGACTTCATCGGGAAGGGGGGTGCCTACACTCAGTCAACAGGACGAAGGAGAGGGTGCGTATTTAGTTCCATGGCCCTAATGAGCGGTTCCCTCTTTGTATCGCTCATTTGGCAACACGAGGCTCGCCCGTTTGGGGTCATTATCGGTCCCTGTGACGAGGCCTCCACAAAGCACGATGAGGCAATATGTATGTATGTATGTATGTATGTATGTATGTATGTGTGTATGTATGTATGTATGTGTGTGTGTATGTACGTGTGTGTGTGTACGTGTATGTGTGTATGTCTGTATACATGTTTGTGTGTGTGTATGTACGTGCGTGTGTATGTATGTGTGTATGTATGTGTGCGCGTGTGTATGTGTGTGTGCCTGTATACATGTTTGTGTGTGTGTATGTACGTGTGTGTGCGTGTGTGTGCATATGTATGTATGTGTGTGCGTGTGTGTACATGTCTGGGTGTGTATGTACGTACGTGTGTGTGTGTATGTACGTGTGTGTGTGCGTGTGTGTGTGTATATGTATGTGTGTGCGTGTGTGTATACATGTCTGGGTGTGTATGTGTGTGTGTATATGTGTATGTGTGTGTGTGTGTGTGTGTGTGTGTGTGTGTGTGTGTGTGTGTGTGTGTGTGTGTGTGTGTGTGTGTGTGTGTGTGTGTGTGTGTGTGTGTGTGTGTGTGTGTGTGTGTGTGTGTGTGCATATTGTCCTCTGTACATATATACACACTCTGGTCCTCACACGGCTTGATAAACAATGAAAAAGGATAAATTCTATCTGAGTTGCAGAAACTTAAGATAAAGGAATTGTACTCTAAGATTTTGAGAATGCGAGGCAGGGTGAAGGACGCCGACTCTCAAATCAAAAGCAAACAGAACAAATGTTGGGAATTTCAGGAACCTTATGATCCACTCCGAGTAAACACAGGGTTTGGTGTTGTCAAAAGGATGGTAAGAGAAAGACAGAAGAGTTCTGCAAAAGTCCCCCTTTTCGGGGTAATGAGGAGGTAAAGAAAAAACAACTACTTAATACGAGACCAAACTACACTAATAAGCGTGGTATCATGGAACTTGAGAAGTAGGACAATAGAAAAAAATACTAAAAGCCTTGAAAAAGTGGGAAAGAATGCGAACACACACATTGAGACTCGAGGTAGGAAGAGATAAGGTATTGTCTTGAAAAAATAAAGAAATTTCCTGAAGAATTTTCTAAAATCTTTTTGTAAACAAATGGATAGACAAACACAGGGAAGACAATACAGAGGAGCTTGAGAAACGAAAGGACAGAGAAAGCAGAGGAAAAGGGGGAAACTATGCATGAAATTTGATTTAATTTATAGTTGGGTCTCATGAAAACATACAAGAACGTCCATACTGTCGCTAGCATGTGACAAACTAGACGAAACGATGTGGGGGTGTAAATGAATGTTCCCCACCTGTTCTCTCTACGAGCCGGAGCTAAACTCTGAGACTCTTCGTCCAGCCTGTCACATACTGGCGACTCAGGCGGACTCTTCCAAAGGATATGAAGAACAAGTTGAGGTCAAAGTGGCCGGTGATCCTCCACTACCCAGCCCCTAGAAGACGGTTCCGATTGATCAGTAATGGAAGTAGTCTCCTGAAGAAGGAACCACGGCGGAGCTGTTCTTCCTGAAAAAGGACAACGCGTTCGTGGACGTGGGAGCCACGGTGGTTGGGAAACAGTCGGGGGAGAGGGACGTGTGGGGGATTGGGACCAGGTAGCCGGGTTCTTCGGGTGCAAGGGAGCTCGAGTCGACAGAAGAGAGGGAGAGGAGGGATTCCGGAGTGAGAGTCCCGCCATGAATAGGTGAGAGGGACGGGAGATGCCCCTGCGTGAGCTCGCCCCCGTAAAACGGCGAAGGAGAGAGGAGGGTTCCTGGAGTCAGGACTCCTGCTGTAGAAGTGGAGGGCGAAGGAAGAGCACCCAAGGGCGAAGGCCCCGAGGAGGAGGGAGAGCGGAAATTCCCCGTCGGAATTCCCCCAACATGCAATAAGGAGGAGGAAGAGGATGATGATGAGGAAGAGGAAGAGGAGGTGGGTGTGGGGGAGGGGAGGGCAATGGGTGTCAGAGCATCTGCACGACCTGCACTGTGATGGTGAAGTTGGTGCTGACTAGAAGTTGGAGGAAGCGACGGGACCCCCGTATAGTGATGGTGATGGTGATGGTGGTACTGGTGGTGGGACGACGGGGGTAGGAGGGGTGCCTGCTGCTGCGCCTGCGTCGGCGCCTGCTGCGGGTGGTGGTGAGTGAGCGCCGGCGAGGAAGGCACAATCACCGCCGCTGCTTCGGACCAGAGAGCCCCCGGCGGACTCGTGGTGGTGGTGGTTGTGGTGGTGGTGGTGGTGGTGGCGGCGGTGGAGGTGGAGCTCTGCTCCAGGGCTGATCCCCCGCTGCCAGTGATGGTGGAAACCCCGATGTGGGATTTCTCGCTTTCGTGGGATTCGCTACACGCCTCCTGGTGGTGGGGATGAAGGAAGAGAAAATTTAGACAAAATCTATATATATACAGTATATATATATATATATATATATATATATATATATATATATTGTTGAGACATTCTGACAGGTTGACGTAAGTGGAGTAGGAAACACAGGAGTCTTAGTCTGAGTTTATTCCTGACTAGTTTCGCAGGTATGTTTTTTCAAAGAATAATCGTACCTGCCATAATAGTCAGGAATAAACTCAGACTAAGATTCCTGTGTTTCCTACTCCATTTACGCCATGTATATGTATATATATGTATATGTATATATATAATGTATATATATATATATATATATATATACATATATATATATATATATTGTTGAGACATTCTGACAGGTTGATGTAAGCGGAATAGGAAACACAGGAGTCTTAGTCTTGAGTTTATTCCTGACTAGTTTCGCAGGTATGCTTTGAAAAAGCATACCTGCGAAACTAGTCAGGAATAAACTCAAGACTAAGACTCCTGTGTTTCCTATTCCGCTTACATCATATATATATATATTATATAATTTAAGGAAGGAGAATAAATAGTTCACTCTATTGGGAATGCCCCTCTGAAATTCTGAACTGGATAATAACAGACAAATCTCTGAAATTTGGAACTGTAAGACAACAGAGAGAACGGAATATAAGAAAGGGCTTCTGGTGTCCGGGATTTTCTTGTTTTCGGAATATTTTCCGTGTCGAATATTGGAAAGTTCTGGTTATTAGAGAGAAGAATCTATATAGTTACATGAATAGGATATATATATATATATATATATATATATGTATATATATATATATATATATATACATATATATATACATATATATATATATATGTATATATATATGTATATATATATATAAATATATATATATATATGTATATATATGTATATATATATATACATGTATATATATATATATACATGTAAATATATATATACATATATATATGAAAGAAAAATCTGCATGATTACATAAATAGAAAAAACTGGGCTGGCGTGCTTTATTAGTACTATTCTGGCTATGGGGGGGTATCGACCAATCAAAACTTCCTTCAGGGTGTGAGTCCACTGCCCCCTTCCCCTCCCTCCCTTCCCCTCCTGTAACTGCCGTCAACATGAATAACATATATGAAGATTGTCAATCGTTAAATATCAATCCTTTATCATTCTTTAATGGTGTATTCGATTGATTTTATTCCCTTGTGGTGTTCATTGCTGACCTTGGAGTTTTAAACCCACAAATAGGCTAATAGGAATGTAAAATGAAAATGATATTCACATTCTAGGAAAGATTCTAAGACATCAGACCTCTCATTTTGGTGTGTATGTACGATTCCGGTGCAGAATTATTCATAAGGGCAGATGATCACACACTATAACAACAAGATTACATTTTGAGATTTTTTTTTTACGAATTTTGGATATATCCGAATTCTAAGAAACGCTTTTTTTTATTTTTTAGAGATCATTTTAATTATTTTTGGTGGTATATATAAACAGTTGAAAACATACATCTTGTGAAACAATTACTATTGATAAATAATTCGATAGTTCAACTGTAAAGAAAAATGTTGGAGTGAAAAAATTATCTGGAAAAAGAAAATGGTTTGCAAGGAAAGGAAATTGCTTATAATAACGAAATAGATTATTTTGTTGCGTCTTGAAAACGAAAAAAAACAAACATAAAAGGCTTCAGCGATATAACTATTTTGTTGCAAAGGAAACTCTCAACGTTTCAGAAATGATCGTTCTGATGCATAGAAAGAACAAAAGAAACCAAACCAACATTTCGACTCAAGTGGGGAATGAAAAGAAAAGCCAAAATATAACATCCCTGATGCACCGGGAGATGCAGCAAAGAAATGAGTGCTCTGGGACTAAGGACGGCCATTTGGGGATCTTGTCCCGGGACAATTGATTCCCAAGACGGGATGACTTGTCCCTTGGGGGTGGAAAGACTGAAGAAGAATCTTACCTTTCCTCCACAATGCGGAGGACTGTCATTGTGGAAGTCTGCCTTGTCGCGTTCGCTCAGAGGAACCTGCAAGAAGCGTTATGACGTCATATCGTGTGAAACGAAGGGAGGGGGTGCATATCTCCGGATATAAACAAACCTAAATCAACTAAAACATCATAATAATCCCAACTCCATCTCTTGGTGAAACAGACCGTTTGGAATTAGCCAGAATAGAACATCTACTTTCGTGTATATTTCCTTAATGATGAAGCTAACACAGGCTCTGAAATTTCCAACTAAATTACTTAACGTTCTACCTCCCCAGTCCCCCACCCATCAACATCCCTTCTATTTTTCTTACAATCTCTTTCAACCAGATCACTATACATTCCTCTATCTTTCACTTCCAAAGAACGAATACCTCTCTTCCTCTCCTTTTCCTTTTCCTCCTCTTCCTCTTCCTTCTCCTCCTCTTCCTCTTCTCCTCCTCTCACTCCCTGCCCTCCTTCGCTCCAATTTGATTAATGATTCTATCTCCCACCTCGTTGGCTCTCCCAGTTTCCGCCCTTCTCTCCCTTCCGTCCTCTTCCACTTCTCCCTTCCCCCTTCTTCTCTATCCTTCCGTCTTCTCTCTCTTTTCACTTTTCCTACTTTCTTCTCTTTTCCATTATTTCTCACTCTCTCTCTCTCTCTCTCTCTACGTCTTTCCTCCTCTCCCTCCCCACCACCTCCACCTTTGCCCTTAACTTTCGTTTTCATTTTCCTTTAACCTTCTACCTACCTCCCCTCCCCTTCCCCTCCCCTTCCCCTCACTCTGTCAATCATATCTAAATCACTCCAGAATAATCATATAAAGTGTGTCGCCGACTGGAAGGGGTTAGAGGGTTAGACAATACAATCTCCTCCTTCCTCTCCCTCTTCACCCTCCCCCTCCCCTTTCTCCCTCCCCTCCCCTCTTCTCCCTCCCCTCTTCTCCCTCCCCCTCCCCTCCTCTCCCTCCCTCTCCCCTTTTCCCTCCCCCTCCCCCTCTTCTCCCTCCCCTTCCCTCATTCTCCCTCCCCCTCTCCCTCTTCTCCCTCCCCTCCCCTCTTCTCCCTCACCCTCCCTCTCTTTTCCCTCCCCTCCCCCTCTCCTCCACTCCCAAATAAATCTCTCTATACTATAGAGAGATTTTTTTGGGGGGGGAGGGGAGAAAGAAGGGGGAGGATAGCCTTTAGAATCTATAGGCTATCCTTCCACTCTCCTTCACCCCTTATCCCCCCACACCTATGCCTACCCCTTTTCTTATTCCCCCCTCACACCTTTCTCCCTCCAACCTACAAACTACCCATCACCCTAATCTCATTCTCCAACCTACAAACTACCCATCACCCCAATCTCATTTTCCACTCACCTAAACCTCCCCCTTCACCTCACCTTCCACCCACCCAAACTCCCCATCCATTTCACTCCTCTCCTTCCACTCCTCCTCCCTCTCCACC
Organism: Oratosquilla oratoria; assembly: GCF_046742065.1. NCBI lineage: Eukaryota > Metazoa > Arthropoda > Malacostraca > Stomatopoda > Squillidae > Oratosquilla > Oratosquilla oratoria. The sequence continues at coordinate 38,967,209 of NC_134805.1, read as the reverse complement.
TACCCCTACCTCCCCCTCCACTCACTCCTCCACCCACCCCGACCTCCTCCTCCACCCACCTCACCTCCCCCTCCAGTCACCTCATCTCCTACTCCATCCACTCCATCTCCCCCTCCACCTACCCACCCTCCCAAGCCACTCACCCCGACCTCTCCCTCAACCTACCCCTCCACTCACTAAATTTACCCCTCCACCTACCCCGCCTCCCCTCCACTTACCCAACCTCCCCTCCACCTACCCCTCCACTCACACCACCTCCCCCCACTTCCCAACTTCCCCCTCCACCTACCCCTCCACTCACTCCACCTCCCCCTCCACCTACCCCTCCACTCACTCCACTACCCCTCCACTTCCCCCTCAACCCACTCCACCTCCGCTCCACCTACCCCACCTCTCTTCCAGTCCCCCACTCCCCCTCCACCTACCCACCCTAACCCCCCAGCCACCTTACCCGACGACCTCCTCGCCCCCCCCCCTCTCCCCGTAGGTGGCTCACCTTCTCTGGGGCGTTTTGTACGTAGATGACCCTGTTGAAGGCCCGCCACCGGCGACACAGCTGCACGTACATCTTGCACTGCACGTACATGAAGACCAGCCCGCCCGTGAAACCAATGGCCACCACGATCAGCTTGGTCCAGAAGGGCCACTCGAGCTCTCCGTCCTGCAAGTGAGAGAGTGAAAGTGAGGAGAGGGAGTGAGAGTGGGAGTGGGAGTGAGAGTGAGAGTGAGAATGGGAGTGGGAGTGAGAGGGGAGTGGGAGTGGGAGTGAAAGTGAGAAAGGGAGTGGGAGTTAGAGTGTCGGGGAGTGGAAGTTAGAGTGTCAGGGGAGTGGGAGTTAGAGTGTCAGGGGAGTGGGAGTTAGAGTGTCAGGGGAGTGGGAGTTAGAGTGTCAGGGAAGTGGGAGTTAGAGTGTCAGGGGAGTGGGAGTTAGAGTGGCAGGGGAGTGGGAGTTAGAGTGGGAGGGCAGTTAGAGTGGGAGGGAAGTGAGAGTGGGAGAGGGAGTGAGTTGGAGTGGGAGTGAGAGTGGGAGAGGGAGTGAGTTGGAGTGAGAGTGAGAGTGGGAGGGGAGTGGGAGTGGGAGTGAGAGTGGGAGTGGGAGTGAGAGTGGGAGGGGAGTGGGAGTGGGAGTGAGAGTGGGAGGGGAGTGGGAGTGGGAGTGAGAGTGGGAGGGGAGTGGGAGTGGGAGGGGAGTGGGAGTGGGAGGGGAGTGGGAGTGGGAGTGGGAGGGGAGTGGGAGTGGGAGTGGGAGGGGAGTGGGAGTGGGAGGGGAGTGGGAGTGAGAGTGGGAGGGGAATGAGAGTGGGAATGGGAGTGGAAGGGGAGTGAGAGTGGGAATGGGACTGGAAGGGGAGTGAGAGTGGGAATGGGAGTGGAAGAGGAGTGAGAGTGCGAGTGGCAGTAAGAGTGGGAGTGGTAGTGGAAGTGAGAAAGGGAGTGTGAGCGAGACTGGGAGTGGAAGTGGGAGAGAGGGTGAAAGTTGAAAGGAAAGAGAGGGAAAAGATGACGAAGAACGAGAGGGAGAGGGAGATGGAGAGAGAGAGAAAAAAAGGAAAGGAATAAAGGAGAGAGAGAGAAAGAAAAAGAGAGAGAGAGAGAGAGAGAGAGAGAGAGAGAGAGAGAGAGAGAGAGAGAGAGAGAGAGAGAGAGAGAGAGAGAGAGAGAGAGAGAAACGGGGGGAGGAAAGAGGGGGTAGGTAAAGAGCGGGTAAGAGGGTGAGAGAGAGGTGGGATGAAGGGAGAGGGAGGGCAAAAACAAATACAAGAACAGAAACGCAAAAACAAAACAAAAGAAGAGAAGTCTGTCATGATGACTTGCTCCCTCCCACACCCAAAGTCCTTAAATCACTGAGGACTGCACACCTGCACAGCCAGCCCTGAAGGTCATACGACAGTGAAACTATCAGTGCCAGACACGGGCATACAATCAGGGTGTGGGTACACTGCAAGCGGTTTGCTGGGAGGGTAGAGGGTAGCGGAATGCCTAGCGGGTCAGAGGAAAAAACAAACACATGTTATCTAGCTTGAGTGTCCATACCGGGCGCGGGTTCCCTCCAAGCTTATCCGCTACACGCGTCCTGTATGGCCACTCGTAGTAGATAACATGTGTTTGTTCTTGCCTCTGACTCGCTAGGCATCCCGCTATCCCTCTACCCTCCCAGTAAGTCGCGTGCAGTGTGGACACACCCTCAGTGTCTTTCTTCATATAGAACTGTCATGGAATAAAAAACAGTTTCATCTGTATTCTAGGAGGTACAGCCTGATCATATGCATTACATAAATATACATTTGACCTGAATAAGATTACCAGTTCAGAGTTGTAGCGTTTTTAAGTACCTATTGTTGACTGCATCATTTCTTGACTCGCTTGTTACGTAGTTGTACAATCACCGTCTTTCAACTGTACCATTCAGTGAATAAAACATTTATTCAATCTATCAAACATAAGACACAGAAATAAACTGATTCAAGCCTTATACACTAAACATAATACACACAAACTGCACAACGTACATCATCCACGTTCTATCTTTACACTACAAATACACTCCAAAACAGATATACGCTCGACCAATGCAGCGGAATTCGGCTACATTCGTTTTGTATAATTAGCTATTTCGAGACGGAGAGTCTGAAGGCATCGGTGGGGGGAGGGTGGGGGGTGACGCCCAATCCCAGGCGTTCGTTTTCAGAGGCTCGGCGCCGCTCGTCAGCTGAGAGTTTTGAACAACTAATGGACGAGAAGTATCAACACGAGCCTTCTAGAGTGCATCTGAGGTAAGTTACACATACATACATATGTAAATTAATACATGATTATACAAATACATACATGCATGCGTACCTGTACACATGCATGCATACATACAGTATATACATGCATATATGCATGCTTACATACATACATACTCACATAATACATGCACACACATGCATATGTATATACACACATACATACATGCTTACATATATAGATGCATATATATATACATACATGCATATATGCATACATACATGATATGCATACATGCATACATATATACATGCACGCATATATGCATGCATACATACATGCATACATACATGCATACATACATATATAGATGCATACATATATACATACATGCATATATGCATACATGCATACATATATACATGCACGCATATATGCATGCATACATATATGCATACATACATATATATATATATATATATATACATGCATATATGCATACTTGCATGTGTACATATATACATGCATGCATACATATATACTTAGTTCCCTTCAGATAATGGAAGTTGCTTTCACAGCGAAGTAGTGAACGAAGTTTCGTATTTCTCGCTAATCTTTTACCATCTTAACCGAGTTAAAAAAAAAAATTGCTTTGGGCTTGTCATACACATTCCTGCAGGCGGAGTCACTCTGTCTCAAGAAAAACCTTCGACATAATTACAGAAATTACTTTTGTTCTCTGAGAAGAACAAAAACAGATTTATATTCTACGTGGGCTCATGAGTTTTTAAGTAGGAGAGAGAATGATGACGTAAAGTGTCTCGATGTCTTAGTATCAAGTGTCTTCGGAGAATCACGGGGTATCGCTGGAATGACCTCGTATCAAACCAGAGACTGTACTGTGAGACTCAGTCTAGGCCAGTTAGACTACAAAGGATTACAAAGGCGGAGCATGCCGACAGGAGACCTTTTGGTCCATATCTAGGTCGGATGCGAAAAAAAATCATAAGAATAAAATAAATAAAAACTATAATAATGTAAATAAATAAAATACATAGATAAATGCATAGGTATAGTTATAAACAAACAGGTAAATAGTAAATAATAATAAATTGAAATATAACTAATAATAAATGAAAATCAGACAGACAAATGAAAACAAAACAAAAACAAATAATATAAAATAAATCATAATCATTACAGCATTTTGCTTAGGTGTTTATCTAAATGATTCTTAAAGCTTCGTGACTTAGTGACCATATAGTGAGCTCTGAAACTATCAGTTGTTTTAAGAAACGGTTAGACAACTATATGGATGGGGATGATAGGTGATGATAGATATGGAGCTGCCTAGTGTAGGCCTTATGGTCTCTTGCAGTCTCCATCATTCTTATGTTCTTATGTTCTTATGTTCAGCATAATTCGTGAACGTCAGCTCCGGCTATATGGGCACGTGGCACGTTTCCCTGATGTTGATCCTATTCAGCGTTGTCTCCACAGGAGACAACCCAAGACGGAGTAGACGAAGTAGATGCCTACAGATTTCATGGCTGGGGGCAAGTTGATTGAATTGAACCTGTCGAGAGTTGTTTGGAGTGGGAAGGGAGGGTGGGTGCATGGGAGCTTGCTCGGAGATACCGTGGGGACTGGCGCCGACGTGTGAGTGAAGTAAAGCGTTCCCTGCCGTATGCTTCCAGTTGATGATGATGGAGAAATTGATATATATATATATATATATATATATATACATATACATATATATACATATATATATATATTTATGTATATATATACAGTATATATATACAGTATATATATACAGTATATATATATATATATATATATATATATATATATATATATATATATATATATGTATATATATATTACTTTTTTCTTATATACAAGGTAATTCCATCGCGGTTCAATCTCGTTTTCGTCCGATGAGAAAATAAATAAATTGTGCGTCTTTATTTTGTATTGTCATTTCAAGGTCTCTCTTTTTTTATGCAGACATACGATGGCGCGCAACTATTTCTGACATAGAAAAAAATAGTAATGGCCATTTGTCCCAGTTATCACATTATTTCATTCATTACTATCATTATCATTACTATCATTATCATCATTGATATTATTATTATTATTATTATTATTATTATTATCATTATTATTACTATCAATGATTACTATTATTATTAGTATTAACTATTACTATTAATTACCATTACTATTACTATCATTACTATTACTATTATTATTTTTTTTTTTTCCTCGGGAGAAAGGGGGTCGAGAACAGATAGATGCTATCTGTGACACTGTCCGACGCCTAGTATCAAACCGGAGACCTAAAATTACTAATAAACCGAAACCTTACCACCATGAAAACTAGTCACTGTCTTGGCCGCATGTCCAAATTTGGTAAGATAAATCTACCATTCTGAACGTGTATAATTGTAATGGATTCTACCATTGTAGCAGAAGATTACGCTGGTGCTATAAATGAATAATAAAAAACATATATACATTATCAATTCAAAGGGACACATAAAGAAATATAAATCGCTCTTAATGTTGAAAATAACTTTGAATATTTGGGGGACAAATGCGAACTCTCACACACACACACACACACACACACACACACACACACACACACACACACACACACACACACACACACACACACACACACACACACACACGACTGCTTGCTGATGCAGTAGTTAGTGTCTTTAGCTACCTCCTTACAGTACCCGGTTCACACCACGTTCACAAAGAGAAAATACTTCACTAATAGTGCAAGTAGTTACTGTTACCCTTGGGCAAGGGGATGTGTGTGTGTGGTTTGTGTAAAGATTAGACTACACGAGTTCTTGGCTCTTATCCGGGAATATAATAGCTGTCAACCACTGTTTATAGCACATAATCCAAGAAAATTGTGAATAACACACACACACACACACACACACACACACACACACACACACACACACACACACACACACACACACACACACAAACATACACACACACACAAACACACACACACGCACACAAACACTCACACACATACACACACTCACACATACATACGTACACACACGCACACAAAACAAAAACTTTAAATTGGTTAATTTTCGAAACTGTATAATTACGATGATGAATTCAAAGTTAAGCTCTTCATTAGAACATCTGAGCGCAGACGAAACACTTGACAGTTTTTCTGTAGTTAACACAAGTTTGAAAAAAAAAAAAAAATCCGGTCTCATTTCCTCGTTCCAGGTCGTGTGGTCGGTGTTGTAAGGTCACCCTGCCCCTTTCAATTTAGAAATTACAGGACAACACAATTTAATGCTATTTTATGTGCATATTTTTTAAGTCTATTTATTCATGTATTTATCTGTTTATTTTTACTTTGTGGGGGGCAAATACGTCAATCGGTCAGTGTTATGACGTCACTTCCTGTATTTGTGGGGATAATCCATTATACGAAGTTGAATACTAGTCCTTAATCTCTGGCCTTTTTCCCCAATTGTGATAAAGATTAATCAGGTTGCAGAGAATATAATCTCTCGACATCCGGAGTCTCTGTTCTTTCGGACATAAACCAGCCCACGGCGTTAGGACTGAAACCGCGAAAAAACGACGCAGCATAAGGCCTAAAACCGCGTACCAAATGACACCGCGTAAGGAGTGAAACCGCGAAAGGAATAAAATGGCGTAAAAAATAACACAACGTAGCACCGACAGCGCGTAAAAACGGTACCATGTAAGCATCGACACCGCATAAGGACAAAGACCGCGTAGAAATGTCACCGCGTAGGCAATGACACCCGCGTAAGGACTGATACCGCGTAACAAACGACACCGCGTCAGGACTGAAACCGCGGAAAAAAAGAGACACCGCGTAGGTACTGACATCGCGTGAGGACTGAAACCGCGTAAAAAAATGACACCACGTCATCACCACCGTTTCAGCACCTTTACCGTGATCAACACCATAGACTCTCTACACCATCTACTCGTGTCACCATCAAGGGTTGATTCTCCTGGTCTCGACAGGATTGGCAGCCAAATCATCCAACATGTCACAAACTGCCAAGCCATTAATCTAGTACTCAGGGTTCAGGTTCCGGTTAGAGGAGCCTCTAATTTGTTACGTAAGACGTATCTATACCTAGATTCCTAGATTTATGACCCGTGGATCAATTGATTATTTATTGCTCTGCGCGGTAGCCTAGTGGATACGGTGTCAACCTCACGAGCGAGTTTTTCTTCAGATCTTTTCTGTAGCTATGTTTTTTTTTTCCATGTCCTCTTGTGCTTCTCCTGTCCCAGTTTAACAAGTCCTCTCTATCAAGTATTTCTGTGCCTTTCATGATTCTGTAGATGGTCAGTAGGTCACCTCTCTCTCTTCTTTGCTCCTGAGTCGGTAAATCTAGTTTAGCCAATCTCTCCTGATATGAGAAGTTTGCGAGTGCAGGTGCCATTTTTTTTTTTTTTTTGCTGCTCTCTGGATTCTTTCTATTTTATTTATATATCTTTTGGTACTGGGTGACCACAATGTATGTGTGTGTGTGTGTGTGTGTGTGTGTGTGTGTGTGTGTGTGTG
>NC_134805.1:38949864-38954864 GCF_046742065.1 Oratosquilla oratoria | reverse complement strand
AACAATGATAATAACAATATCAACAATAACAATAATAGTAACAATACAAACAATAACAACAACAACAATAACAAATGATTATATATATATACAGTATATATATATATATATATATATATATATATATATATATATATTCATATACACACTGGAATGGTTGGGTATGGCAAATGACTCATCCCCTATTCAGTCCTCAATCCTCCCCTTAACCTAATTCAAACCATCTAATTAGCCAGAAACTGAAGAGGCCACAGGGCATTCAAACGTTAAGGTCACTGGAGACCTTCAAGGACAATGAACCCTGTGTCCTACAAAGGACTTAATTACAATGTCATCACGGGTGACTTTTTTTCGATTTTTTTTGTTTTTTTTTTGGGGGGGAGGGGACTTTTGATTTCTTCTCTTTGGTCTTCTTTCCATTTCTTCTCGATCGATCATGCTACGGGACTGTTGTTGTCCTTCTGGATGCGGAAGCAAGCAAGGGGAGAAAGCTATTCCCGGAGAGGGAAGAGGGGGCGACAGAAATGGATTGCCTACTGTGAAGGGGGAAATTGTGGCTCTCGGCCAAATTCAGGGCTCCAGAAACCGCAGTAGTCCTTTGCCAGAAGAAGAAGAAGAAGAAGAAGAAGAAAAAAAAGAAGAAGAAGAAGAAGTAGAAGAAGAACGCGAAGAAGAAAGAAGAAGAAGAAAGAAGAGGAAGAAGAAGAAGAAGAAGAAGAAGAAGAAGAAGAAGAAGAAGAAGAAGAAGAAGAAGAAGAAGAAGAAGAAGAAGAAGAAGAAGAAGAAGAAGAAGAAGAAGAAGAAGAAGAAGAAGAAGAAGAAGAAGAAGAAGAAGAAGAAAGAAGAAGAAGAAGAAGAAGAAGAAGAAGAAGAAGAAGAAGAAGAAGAAGAAGAAGAAGAAGAAGAAGAAAGAAGAAGAAGAAGAAGAAGAAGAAGAAGAAGAAGAAGAGAGAATAAGAAGAAAGAAGAAGAAGAAGAAGAAGAAGAAGAAGAAGAAGAAGAAAGAAGAAGAAGAAGAAGAAGAAGAAGAAGAAGAAGAAGAAGAAGAAGAAGAAGAAGAAGAAGAAGAAGAAGAAGAAGAAGAAGAAGAAGAAGAAGAAGAAGAAGAAGAAGAAGAAGAAGAAGAAGAAGAAGAAGAAGAAGAAGAAGAAGAAGAAGAAGAAAGAAGAAGAAGAAAGAAGAAGAAGAAGAAAAGAAGAAGAAGAAGAAGAAGAAGAAGAAGAAGAAGAAGAAGAAGAAGAAGAAGAAGAAGAAGAAGAAGAAGAAGAAGAAGAAGAAGAAGAAGAAGAAGAAGAAGAAGAAGAAGAAGAAGAAGAAGAAGAAGAAGAAGAAGAAGAAGAAGAAGAAGAAAGAAGAAGAAGAAGAAGAAGAAGAAGAAGAAGAAGAAGAAGAAGAAGAAGAAGAAGAAAAGAAGAAGAAGAAGAAGAAGAAGAAGAAGAAGAAGAAGAAGAAGAAAGAAGAAGAAGAAGAAGAAGAAGAAGAAGAAGAAGAAGAAGAAGAAGAAGAAGAAGAAGAAGAAGAAGAAGAAGAAGAAGAAGAAGAAGAAGAAGAAGAAGAAGAAGAAGAAGAAGAAGAAGAAGAAGAAACAGCAAACATGAGGAGGGGGATCTTAATTAACTTATTAAGCGTAATTCCTCCCCAATGAGTGACGAGAAATATGAATATGACTGTCAGATCCTAGTTAGACCCTACCCCACCTAGCTTAGCTGTCGCATCCTAGTTAGACCCTCCCTACCTAGCCTAGTTGTTAGGCCATATTCAGACCAACCCCACCTAGCCTGTCAGACCATATTCAGACCATCCCCATCTAGCATATCTCTCACCATATTCAGACCATCCCACCTAGCCTATCTGTCAGACCATATTCAGGCCATCCCCACCTAGCCTATCTGTCAGACCATATCCAGACCATCCCACCTAGCCTATGTGTCAAACCATATTTAGGCCCTACCCACCTAGCCTACAGTATATGTGAGACCATATTCAGACCATCCCCATCTAGCATATCTCTCAGACCATTTTCAGACCATCCCACATACCCTGTCAAATCATATTCATATTCAGGCCATCCCCACCTAGCCTACAGTATATGTCAGACCATATTCAGACCATCCCCACCTAGCCTATCTGTCAGACCATATTCAGACCATCCCCACCGAGACTATCTATCAGACCATATTCAGGCCCTCCCCACCTAGCCTACGGTATATGTCAGACCATATTCAGACCATCCCCACCAAGCCTATCTGTCAGACCATATTCAGACCATCCCCTTATCTGCTAGACCCTAGCCCTAGTGTTTGATTAGACAGTAACTAGGGCCCCAATCTATGATATACGTCTTTTTACTAGTCTTGCAGTGTAAAACGAAGGAGTCAAAGCTCGAGGGTGTTTCTAGAAAAAAGGTCAAAACAGGCCAAAGCAGGTCAAAGCAGGTCACTTTAAGGTCTAATAACCGTGACTGGCAGTGTTAGGAATGTCATGATAAAACAGACACCATGACGTTGCATGACGTCACAGAAGTGTTGTGTGTGTGTGTGTGTGTGTGTGTGTGTGTGTGTGTGTGTGTGTGTGTGTGTGTGTGTGTGTGTGTGTGTGTGTGTGTGTGTGTGTGTGTGTGTGCGCATGTATGAGAGAGAGAGAGAGAGAGAGAGAGAGAGAGAGAGAGAGAGAGAGAGAGAGAGAGAGAGAGAGAGAGAGAGAGAGAGAGAGAGAGAGAGAGGAGAGATAAGAGAGAGAGAGAGAGAGAGAGAGAGAGAGAGAGAGAGAGAGAGAGAGAGAGAGAGAGAGAGAGAGAGAGAGAGAGAGAGAGAGAGAGAGAGAGAGAGAGAGAGAGAGAGAGAGAGAGAGAGAGAGAGAGAGAGAGAGAGAGAGAGAGAGGAGAGATAAGAGAGAGAGAAAGAGAGAGCGTCTGTGTCTCCAGCAACCACAGAACTGCCGGCCACCCAGCCAGCAACGCACGTGACATTTCCGTCACCCTGCAGCTTCTGCCTGACGTGACGTGACGATGCCCTTTGTAGAGCGTCACACATCTACAAAGGCTGGCTACAGACGACACTGTCACAACATCCTTAGTTTCTTCAAACCCTTTTTCCGATCCGATGAAGCTGAGACTAGTCATGTACCCAAGGTTCCTACCGAGTTTCGAATTGTCTTGTAATATTTACCTCCTTCGCTATGGTGAAATTCTTTATACATTTTATTCTGTAGGTATGATTTTATTCTGGGAAACGCCAGACGATTTTATTCAGTTTAAGCAATGACTCCTCTGCGAAAAAGGGAAGAAATCTTAAGACGCTCAAAGATGTCTTCATCATTTCTGTAGTGGGGGAAGTTGTCTTCACCATTTATGTATCTTCATGTGTATTACAGGGAACATAATGCGTGTGAGGAAAGCAAAATACATAATGCATATAGTACAGTACTATAGAACTATAGCACGGGACCACTAAATAGACCATACGGTTGTGTGAAGGATGGGTATGTATGTGAAGTTGGGGATATACACATGTGTATGTGTATACATGTGTGCATGTGCTTTCTCTCTCTCTCTCTCTCTCTCTCTCTCTCTCTCTCTCTCTCTCTCTCTCTCTCTCTCTCTCTCTCTCTCTCTCTCTCTCTCTCTCTCTCTCTCTGCCAGTGTTTTATTGCATCGATGTCATGCGAGAGTATTAGGCTCCTTTCACACGTATCAACTTTTCGCTGTACGTCGCCCACGACACGACGTCGTACTATCAAATAATCATGAGTGGACATGGACGCTCTCACACTTGGTCGTGACATATGAAAGCGTCCATAGACATTCATGATTATTTGAGAGCACGACGTCGTGTCATGAACGGCGCACGGCGAAAAGTTGATACGTGTGAAACGAGCTTTCGGGTGTTTCTCCTCAGCTCGTGGAAAACACGAAATCTGCAATAACACAAAATGGCACCAAGAGGATTTTTTTTTCCCAAACCTTGTCTGGCGACAGTGATAGTAGAAATAACAAATCTACGTTGGAATTTTTTTTAGAGTGAAAAACAGAATGTTAATGTGGCGGTACACTAGGCATTTCTCGATAGCATGCTACTTGCTTTTGCTACTACGTTTGAGTAGAAACGACTTCGGTTACGATCTTTTTTCTTTTTTTTCAAATGTCCAAAAGTCAAATTACTCTTGCGTCATATCGTAGCGAGAAGCTGAATGACGAACTAAGAGAAGTTAAGTCTAGAATACGAACGTTAGACACATTGTTGTCATGTTTTTACGGAAGTCTAGAATATTGTAACCGAAGTCATTCCTCCTCAAACGAGGTAGCAAAAGCAAGTAGCATGCTAGCCTAGTGTGCCGCTACCTTTAGCTTTCAGACTCAGGCCAAGATACTGATTTTGATATGAACTATAATTGTATAAAGCTACAATCTAAATAATCTACAGGACATCTTATTTTCCAAATGGCATATACTGAAGTAAGAGTCTAGATAAATATATATCTTTTCAATCAGATGTATCTATAAATGGGCAATGAAGAATGCCGACATAGTATGGAGTTTGCCAGAAGCAAAATTGTCTAATTTTTTTAATATGCATATACAGTATATATTACTAACGTCTATTTCTTTAATGATAAATAATTCTAAATAACTACCAATTAATTGTACTAATTATTTTAATTTCAATTTTGTCTTGTAACTCATTTAAAAGAAGACATTATTAAAAATATATCATACAGAACTCGTCTGTCATGAACTCGTCTGTTATGACAGTAGCCAATGAAATCAGTCTTGTCGTTGCATTTTGTGTTGTCACCATTAGAACTATCAAACGGATTTCTTAGAAACAAAAGACAAAAAAATCTTAGAAGCAAGAATGTGACAAAAAAAATACATGTAACAACATACACCTGCAACATTAATAAAACAACATATCCTACTAAGAAAAAAATAGAAAAAGGCAAAATTATTTAATTTCCTCGTAAAAACATACCCAAAAAAATACTTAGCCTCAACAACACAA
>NC_134805.1:38932364-38944864 GCF_046742065.1 Oratosquilla oratoria | reverse complement strand
GGTCACCCAGTACTAAAAAGAATGTAAGGAAGATTGAGAGAATCCAGAGAGCAACTACGAAGATGACACCAACACTATCAAAACTGCCACATGAAGAAAGATTGTCAAAACTAGAATTACCAACTCTGGAACAAAGAAGAGAAAGAGGTGACTTGTTGACCATCTACAGAATTATAATAGGTATAGAAGTTCTTGATAGAGAAGACTTAATTGGTATAAGAGAAACACTAGAGGACATGGAAGGAAGCTCAAAAAGGATAATTATAGAAGAGACCTGAAAAAGAACAGCTTTCCCCACAGAGTGGCGGATGTATGGAACATACTAGACGAAACAATAGTGTGTGCAAAAACAATACAAGAATTTAAGAGCAAATTAGATATGGCGAGATACAGAGACGGGACACCACGAGCGTAGCTCCTCTTCCCGTAAGATACAACTAGGTAAATACAACTAGGTAAATACACACAAAGACACACACACTCTCTCTTTCTCTCTCTCTCTCTCTCTAACACACACACACACACACACACACACACACACACACACACACACACACACACACACACACACACACACACACACATAAGAACATGTGAACATAAGGACGAAGGAGATTGCAAGAGACCATAAGGCCTACAATAGGCAGTTCCATGTTCATTACCACCTGTCATCCCCATCCACAAAGTTGCCCAACAGTTTCTTAAAACAACCGATAATTTCAGCGCTCACTACACGGTTACTAAGTCTATTCTATTCGTTGATCACCCTATTAGTAAACCATTTCTTGTCTATTTTCTTCTTAAATCTAAATTTATCCACTTTAAAACCATTACTACAAGTCCTTGTTTGCGTCATCCTTGTTAAAGCCTTTGATACACATGAACACCTCTGTTAGATCACCCCGCACTCGGCGTCTTTCCAGAGAGTAAGTTAAGGTGCCTAAGCCTCTCTTCATAAGGTAAAATTCTGAGTCCATGTATCATTTTGGTCATTCTCCTCTGTACTGATTCTAGTGAACTGATACCCATTCTATAAGTCGGAAACCAAAACTGTACCGCATAGTCAAGAATGGGTCTAACACTAGAATCTGACAATTACCTCTGCACTTCTCTTCGTAATCGTCCTAGCAATGAAACCCAATACTCTGTTAGCTTTATTCCTGGCGCTAATGCACTGTTATTTGGATTTAAGGTCAGGATTCACTAGAACTCCCAAGTCTCGCACTGTTTTCTCTAAAACAGTGTTATCTAAGCTATATCTGTTTTCGGAGTTGTGTAGCCCTACGTTTAACACGCTGTACTTTGTGATATTGAAATCCATTTGCCATTTCACCGACCATGTGAACAATTTGTTAAGATCATCCTGCAGAATATCGGTGTCGTCTCCTGACCTAATTAAGCGTTTTATTTTAGTGCCGTTCGCAAACTTACTAACATCACTATTAATCCCATTGTCTAAGTCGTTTATGTACATAATGAACAATAAGGGACCCAAGACCAAGCCCTGGGGAACTCCACTAGAAACACTAACTCGTTTGGATTTTACACCAATTATGGTGACCCACTGGTGGACCAAATGTCTAAAATACTTTCTCATCTCATCAAAATTGGCTCTCCTGAAGTCCGGTGCTAGAACGTTATTCGTACTATTTAATTCTTCACAAACAATATTAAATCTTATTTCTCCCACTTTTACGTTACACACACACACACACACACACACACACACACACACACACACACACACACACACACACACACACACACACACACACACACACACACACACACACACACACATACACAGAGAGAGAGAGAGAGAGAGAGAGAGAGAGAGAGAGAGAGAGAGAGAGAGAGAGAGAGAGACAAAAATAGTCTCTCCACAGTGTGGTACGCTCTAGCAATTCCTTCCCTCCCCTGCTGCTAAACAATCTTTCTCCACTCTCCCTACATACAAGAAGTTGGGATTGGGGGGTGGGGGGGAGGTGTGGGAGATAACTGGAAACAGTCCTAACAAATTTAATTTTATAAATAAGAACAGATTAAGGTAAGCAGCTTAGTACTGATAAGTAAATATAAATATATATGTTTTACAAGAAGACTAAGTTACGGGTAACTCGTAATCTATTTAGAGGTATGTGACAGCGTTACAGGATATTGTAATCGTAGATAACGTAAACCGATTCAAGTCGAAGAAATTCTTAAATGTTAACACGAATTCGTTCATTGTTACACACTGGATTGCAGAACTAACGCCTTGTGTTTGAAACGCTGAGGCTGTTGACTGTTTTTTTTTGCCAAGAGATGGCGTTGGTGTTCAATTGTGTCGACGGTTTCGGATGCAGTTGTCTATGAATCCGATGATGTAGCAATGCGAAGACGTCTGGTTTTGTTTTGCTTTCGAGTGTTTTGCCCTTTATGCTCAAATTTTGTTCATCATAAAGTTCTTTACAATTTCTTACAGGTTTCTTGGTTCCATTGCGTATTGATAATCCTTTAAGAAAGGTGACAGAAAAATAAAACAAGAAGAGGACGAAAAAGAAGAAGGAAAAGAATGAGAAGAAACAGAAGAAAGACTACATTCCACAATCTGGTAAACTTTCTGATGCGTAGGGACGTTCCCATCTGAATAAAATCACCTGACGACATTCAAATCAAACGACTAAAGACATAAAACGGAGCTAAAAGGTTAAATGAAAAAGATAAAAAATAAAAATAAAATAACATGTCTGGTGCTTGTCCCGGAAGGATTTCCACAGATTTGTACACAGCCACATACATACATACACATATACATACATACGAGCATATACACACATAGATACATACACACACACATACTCGTACATACATATACGCATACATACATACATACGAGTACATACATATATAAATACATACATACATACACATAGATACACAAAAGTGTGTGTCTTCCACTTCATCGTACCGTCGACGACACATGTCGCACACGTGACAAGACTCTTCATCTCTACCACCACTACCACCCTCTTGGCACCCAGAAGCCGCTGCCTGCCAGCCTGCCTCCCCGCACACAAGAGCAGGTGAGAGGACCGAAGCACTTTGGGAATTCTTGTCGTCAAGTTTTCTATTGAGTTCGCCAAGATATCGACGGTCTTCTGTGCTTCATATTGAACGAATAAACAAATAAATAACATAGAAAAAGAAATAAATGAATACATACATACATATACCAAGGCTTTTTCCCCCTTACAGGGGAGGTAGCCAAAAAGGAAAAGGCATAAAATCATTTCCACCCATTCCATCCCTGAATACACTCCACACCCCTCCACCCTCCCTCTTATCTTAGCACCTCCTGGATGACGGGTCATCCCTGCACCTTGTCCACTGCCCTGGGTCAGAAGCAGTGTCGCAAGACACAGCACATCCACAGTAAGGCCGCTTCATTAAATTGGCGACCCCCCCTCTCCGTCCCCCCATTGCATAAAAGGAGAAGACGGGGAGAAATCCCTTCAGGCTGCGTCAAATTTTGCTCACACATACTACCTCACCCCCCATCCCCCCGCCCATTCCACCTCATGCATCACAACATCATCCATATACAACCATTCTCCATTCACCCCCGTCTTCTGTCCTCTCCCGTCCTTCCTCAACAGACATTCCCCTCTTCCCCAAAGCCCCCTTCACCCCATCCATCCACCTCATCCTAGGACGTCCCCTCATGTTCACTCCCTCCACATCTGCCTTCCATACTTCTTTTACTAGTCTTTCTTCACTCACTTCTTTCAATGTGTCCAAACCATCCTAATATTCTTTCATCAACCCTATCTCCCAGCTCCCTTTCCACCCCTGTTCTCCTCCTCACCTCCTCATTTCTCACTCTATCTAGCCTAGTAACCCCCATCATACTTCTCAGACACCTCGTCTCAAACACATTCAAACTCCTTCTCTCTTCTTCTCTTATGTTCCACGTTTCTGCCCCATACAGTGCTGTTGGCACAATCACTCCTTCATACAGTCTCCTCTTAGCATCCATTCCCAAATGTCTATTCCTCATTACACTCTTTAATCCACCAAGGCATTTACTCGCTTCTCTCAATCTACATTCTACCTCCACCTTCACTCCACCTTTTCCTGCCTCATTTGCACCCAAGTATCTAAAACTATCCACTTCCTTCAGTCGCTCTCCCTTAATGTTCACTTCCAGACTACTACCACTTTCACCCCTTGTACATCTCATCACCTTACTTTTACCCACATTTATCTTTAGCTTTCTTCTATCACATACTCTCCCAAACTCTGCCACCATCTTCCTCAGTCCCTCCTCCGATCCTGCCACAAGCGCAGTGTCGTCCGCAAACAACAGCTGGCTCACCTCCCACTTTTCTCCATTTTCTTTAACCATCTCCAATCCCTGACCCACTACCCTTGCATTTACCTCTCGCACCACCCCATCCATGTATAAGTTGAACAGCCAGGGCGACATAACGCATCCTTGACGAAGTCCCACCTTTACCTCGAACCACTCACTCTCTCCATTTCTAATCCTGACACAAGCTCTACTACTCTCATAAAAACTCTTGACAGCTCCCAGAAGCTTTCCTCCTATCCCGTATATCTACATAACCTCCCACAGTGCCTTTCTGTCTACCCTATCATAAGCCTTTTCCAGATCCATAAAAGCCCAAAAAACATCCTTCCTCTTTCCTATAGCTTTCTCATATATCTGTCTTACCACAAAGATCTGATCTCCACAACCTCTACCTGTCCTAAATCCACACTATTCCTCACCAATTGCTCCCTCTGTTCCTTTCCTCATCCTCTCAATCAAGATCCTCCCATAAGCCTTCCCAACTACACTTAACAAGCTAATCCCTCTGAAACTACTACATTCACACTTGTCCCCCTTTCCCTTGTAAAGAGGAACTATACAGGCACTCCTCCAGTCCTCCGGCACTCTACCCTCTCTCCAGCAAACATTAAATAACCTCACCAGCCAGTCCACCATCACTGTACCTCCCTTTTTCAGACATACTGCATGGCATCCATCCAGACCAGGTGCCTTACCTGCCTTCATCATCTTAACTTCCTTCACCTCATCCTTCCTTATTTCTCCTTCATTCTCCTCACTCATCACTCTCATTTTCTTCGCATTTCCCACTGCAGCTATCTCTCCCTCCCTATCCTCCTTCACATTTAGCAACTCCCTAAAATATTCTGCCCATCTTCCCCTTACTACCTTCTCTTCCATTATCATCTCTCCATCTGCACCTTTTACCTTTTCTTCTCTACTTGATTCGCTTCCTCTTCCTCTCTTAATTTCTTTCCAAAACATCTTTTTATTATTTTCAAAATGAATACATGATAATAATCAATGTATATATAAATAAATAATGATAAGTAAATGAATAAATAAATAACACATACAAATGCCAATGGTCTTCTGTGACTCAAATTGAATGAATAAACAAATAATTATAAATAGATACATGAACAAATGAATATATTACAATAATAAGTGCATAATTGAATAAATAATGATAAGTAAATGAATGAATAAATAACAGATGTATAAATGCCCCTGGTTTGCTGCGCTTCACTGTGGGAAGATTTGCACGACACAGCGGTTTTTGAATGAATAAACAAATAAATTAATAAACGATATGAACAGAATAAACGAGTGAATAAATGATATTAATTAATGAATATATAGATAATAAGTAAATAAAAATGAAACTACAAATAACGATAAAAATGACAGAAAATAATGATAATGATAAATAGTAATAATAGTTATAAAAATAATATTTATAATAATAATGATAAATAATGATAAACAAATCCTGAGAACCAAGAAACAATTCTATTCAATTAAAAGAAATCTCCGATTAGTGAAAAAGGATAACGTGCCTCAGGCTGTCATCAAGCGATTGTAATCAACAGAGATGAGGTTAACTCTCCTCGGTAATGTTAATCTATTTCGTTAAGCATAATTGGGAAGGTTAACTAGTCAATTTTTTTTTTTTTTTTTTTTTTTTTTTTTACGGGGAGAGGCTCCTTATATTTTAGTTTGGCTGGAGCACCAAAAAATAACTTTAAACAAATGCATATTGCCACCCTTACGAGAGAAAATCTAGAGAATGGCACAGAGATCCTGGACACGTGTAATGATGCAAGACGCCTTCTTATATTAGAGGCATTACACATTGAATAATTGTCACCTAAGCTGAATATTCAAGCCGACGATCTGCAGGTTCTACCTAGCATGAGACGCATGGCCACGGACCAATCAGAAGAAACGACGACAGACTGGCCCAGCCAAGCAGAGTATATTAGCCTCCCAACTCAGCACAGAATCATTCTTTCTCCTACCACCATATAGTAAGGAGCACACCAACAAACGAGAAGACACACACCAACGCCACTGAAGACGGCTCAGGCGAGCCGAATTCCGGATCTGGCAATGGTGACAGACTACGGTAGTGTCATCACAACCCTCCCAAGAGAGTTCAAGACTATTCTATGGTATAAAAAAATATCCTGAAGAAATTGATCAACACTCAGTAAGCCATCACATCCAGTGAGACATGCATTAGAATTTTCTGCCCATATATACACTATATATATACATACACATGTATAGTATTGTATATACGAGTATATATATATATATATATATATATATATATATATTTATATATATATATATTATACACACACACACACACACACACACACACACACACACACACACACACACACACACACACACACACACACACACACACACACACACACAGAATGGTCTCCAGTACATAGATTTTCATTTTTTCAATCACATTAGTTTTCACTTTAATTTAATGCCATCCCGGTCAAGACTGACAAGGAGTTCGATGGAAGCATATACAGAAACTAATACGTAGTCAAGCTAAAGACTCGAACCAAGTCGAGACGTAACAAATGAACAATGACTTAGACCACTGCACCACCAAGAGGTTACGTGTGTGTGTGTGTGTGTGTGTGTGTGTGTGTGTGTGTGTGTGTGTGTGTGTGTGTGTGTGTGTGTGTGTGTGTGTGTGTGTGTGTGTGTGTGTGTGTGTGTGTGTGTGTGTGTGCGTATCACCGTATGGTATACTGACTACTTATCTAATACATTCGATATATGAGGGCAATTTAATAATACCCCTACAGATCAGAGTCACGTAGCATTATCCTAAAATTTGAGACCCATTTTCATTCAAACAAGAATACAAATAACTTTTAACTTCTACAATTCCTCCGGCCACCTATCTCTTCTTAAATCTCTCCTTTTCCTCCTCTATCCCTCTCCTCCATCGATGCCATAAGGTCTCTAAGAATGTAAGAGCTAGAGACTGGTTTTCACCTTACATAATTAGATCATGTGGGTTGCCAACACACTTATGCTTCTTATCCACCCCCCCTACCTTCCCCCCCGACACCTGTTCAGTCCTCTACACTCATTAACCATACACACCTGGGCTCCACCCATACGCTTTGGGTTTCTATATACAGTGTGGTCCAAAAGTCACTGAGAGGTTGCAATTTGTGATCATCTCTTCATTAATTGGTCTTTGACCCGTTTGTGGTTCCGTCAAGATAGAGTAACTACTCGTACCGCAAGAGAAACTACTGTAGTCATTAGGGGCAATGTTTCTATGCCGTAAGAATCTAAACACTCTCAGTGACTTTTGAGCCACCCTGTATAATAAGGTGTTGGATAATATGTGAATATAGTCCAACTTAGGCGTAGGAACAGGAGTACTGAGGG
The DNA here is from genome assembly GCF_046742065.1 of Oratosquilla oratoria. NCBI lineage: Eukaryota > Metazoa > Arthropoda > Malacostraca > Stomatopoda > Squillidae > Oratosquilla > Oratosquilla oratoria. The sequence goes on along the minus strand of NC_134805.1, from coordinate 38,937,093 downwards.
TGGTAATGAACTCAGAAAAGTTTTGGGCCGAAGATTATGAGATATCTATTCCTTGTATTCCAATAATTCTGGATATATGGCCTTTACCCTAACCCTAATGGCCTTGGGGCGGTAAATTCACTATGGGAAAGCTCTATTGGTATTCAGACCACCTTCCCCGAATGGCCCTTAGGTTGGTATGTATACTTCGTCATATCCACCAGCCTAACCATTATCATCACCGAGGTCATCATCATCACCACTATCAACACCATCATCATCACCACTATATTACCGTCATCATCATTATCAATATCACCACCATCTTCATCACCAAAAATTATTACTACCCCTACGTCCATCAACCTAGCCATCACCACCACCACAACTATCAATACCAACAATACATATCACATGAAGATGATGGTATTTATAGGTACGTACAGTCACGAACAAAATGTTCGACTCGCCCAGACTTTTTCACTACACAAAATTAAAATTCTTTGTCTGACAATTTTTTACCTCTTCAAGAAAATTACCTATTTATAAGTTAAAAATTAATAGGGAAATATATCACATACTCAAAAAAAAAAATTATATATATATATATATATATATATATATATATACAATCATTGTCGTGAGAACTGTAGCGTGGGTCACAACTTTTGCTTGTGACTGTATATCTGCTCCTTACTCTCCAAAGTTCACTCCACTCTTATATTTTGGGTCCCTTTATATTCAGTCTCGATCTATGAATACCAACTACCTCTGCTGAAAGTGTTTTTCATCTTTCAGCTGTTCTAATTTAAAAAGAAATTTATTTTTCTTTTTCTCTTTCCTTCGAATTTATCCTTTTTTTTTTCGTGATTTCTCGCTGCAAGTCTTGATCGCTGGATGTAACTACCATCGTTTTTGTCATTTCTGTCTCTTGTGCATTTCCCCAGAGTTGCTAAGTCTCTTCTCTCCCTTCTCTCGTTCAAAGGTGTTAATCAAGAAGGGCTGGTCTCTGTTCAGGGAACAAGCCAGTGGTGGTGCGCTGAATTATTTTTTTTTTTTATGTTTTCTTTTTTCTCTCTTCTTTTTCTTTTTCTTTTCTTTTTTCTTTTTTCTTTTTCCTATTTTTCATTTTCTTTTAGCTTTTTTCTCTTTTTTTTTTAACGTCTCTAGACGACAACCACACATTCATAGACCATTCTAAGGTACTGCGTTATGAGCAGCCTTATCGTTTCGTCAAGGTATTTAGAAGTTGTCTACATATCTACACGTCATCCTTATATTTTTATGTTTTTATGGCCGAGTTATTGACGTGGCTACCGGATTTTAATCTTTCGTATATTTCTACCCCGAAATATTTCCCTTTTTTCTACTGTATATTATTCTTTTCAGTGTTTCTTGTCCTAAAATATGGGCTTCTCTTTCCCACACACGCATGCATATATATATATATATATATATATATATATATATATATATATATATATATATATATATATATATATATATATTATATATATATTATATATATATATATATATACATACATACACATACTTGCATACATACACACACACACACACACACACACACACACACACACACACACACACACACACACACTCATACATACACACACACACATACACACGCACGTACTCATGGCGCTGTGGTTAGAGCTCTGGCCTGCCACTACGGAGGTCCGGGTTCGATCCTCGCCCGGGGCTGAAATAATATCAGTATCGCAGCGCTGAGGGGTGTTACTCCAACTCTCGTGGGCGGGGAGTTGGGGTGTGTGTGTGTGCAAGGTCATAGCATTACCCATAGATCGGACCTACGAGCTCTGAGCTCTCTTCCAGGAGGGAAATAGCTGTCGATCACGAGTCCAACACGTGATCCAAAGACCAAGTGAATACATACACACACACGCACACAAGCACACACGCACGCACGCACGCATACATACATACACACACACGCACACAAAAACACACACACACATACACACACACACGCACACACACGCACATAAACACACACAAACACACATTCATACACACACGCACACATATACAAAGGAACACGATCAACTTAAATGGGGGTGCACCTATTGTATATCACTGACCTGTTAACATGGACCGAATATAAACAAAGGTAGGGTAGATGGATGGGAGTCTCCTACGTACATTATTCATTTGTGAACACATTTTATTTATCTATTTATTTATTTATCTATCTATTATTATTATTTTTTTTTTAACTTGGAGCGTTCTCCCACGGTGCTACTCAATTCTACGTCCAAAGTATCGTCTGTTCGGAGACCACGACTCGAGCAAGATATTTTCACGAATTTCTTCTTCAATAAGGTTCTTGGGCCCTTTCATACCTGGTAGCACTTTCCTTTTACTCCCCCCTTTCCCCCTCCCCCCCCTTTTTTTTTTTTTTTTTTTTTTTGGTCCTCTCGGTATCAAGGTAGTGTAATAATCAAAGTCTCCTCTCCAAATTCTTTGGGAAGAAATTCTTCAACGACAGTTTTCAATATTTCCATAGAAGATAAAACGAAAATATAAGGGCGTGAGAATATATATATATATATATATGCAAAGTAGACCACTTGGAAAAAGAAACTAACGAAGCAGAGCGCTTTCGTATATTACATCTTCAGTGCAACAAGTACTTGTTGCACTGAAGATGTAATATACGAAAGCGCTCTGCTTCGTTAGTTTCTTTTTCCAAGTGGTCTACTTTGCATAAGTGAACACACGTACCCGTGTTCTTATTAGCATATATATATATATATATATATATATATATATATATATATATATTATATATATATATATATATATAACAAAGATAAGATAAAGGAGGCAAAAAGGAGAGCAGATGTGAAATAGGGTAAGAGTACGATAGAAATCTTTTAAATCAATAAAAAGATGTTTTGGAAGGAAATTAAGAGAGGAAGAGGAGGTGAATCAAGTAGAGAAGAAAAGGTAAAAGGTGCAGATGGAGAGATGATAATGGAAGAGACAGCAGTAAGAGGAAGATGGGCAGAGTATTTTAGGGAGCTATTAAATGTAAAGGAGGATAGGGAGGGAAAGATAGTTGCAGTGGGAAGTGGTAAGAAAATGAGAGTGATGAGTGAGGAAAATGGAGTAGAAATAAGGAAAGATGGGGTGAAGGCAGTTGTTAAGATGATGAGAGCAGGTAAGGCACCTGGGTTGGAAGGGTGTCATGTGAGTGTGTAAAAAAAGGAAGGTACAATGATGGTGGACTTGTTGGTGAGGTTGTTTAATGTTTATCTAAGAAGAGGGCAGAGTGCCGGAGGACTGGAGGAGTGTCTATATAGTTCCAATTTACAAGGAAAAGGGGGACAAGTGTGTGTGTAGTAGTTTCAGAGGGATCAGTTTATTGAATGTTGTTGGGAAGGCTTATGGGAGGATTTTGATTGAGAGGATTAGGAGAGGAACAGAGGGAATAATTGGCGAGGAACAGTGTGGGTTTAGGACAGGTATGGGTTGTGTAGATCAGATTCTTGTGGTAAAGCAGATATGTGAGAGAGCTTTAGGAAAAGGTAAGGATGTTTTTTGGGCCTTTATGGATTTAGAAAAGGATTATGACAGGGTAGACAGAAAGGCACTGTGGAAGGTATAGCAGATATATGGGATAAGAGGAAAGCTGTTAGGGGCAGTCAAGAGTTTTTACGAGAGTAGTAGAGCCTGTGTTAGAATTAGAAATGGAGAGATTGAGTAGTTTGAGGTAAAGGTGGGACTTCGCCAGGGATGTGTCATGTCACCATGGCGTTTCAATTTATACATGAATAAGGGGTGCTAGAGGTAAATACAAGGGTAATGGGCCGGGTATTGGAGATGGTTGAACAAAATAGAGAAAAATGGGAGATAAGCCAGTTGTTGTTTGGTAATGACACTGCGATTGTAGCAGGATCAGAGGAGGGATTGAGGAAGTTAGTGGTGGAATTTGGTAAAGTGTGTGAAAGAAATTGAAGATAAATGTGGGTAAAAGGTGATGAGATGTGCAAGGGGAGGATGGCAGTAAATTGAAAGTGAGTATTAAGGGAGAAAGACTGGAGGAAGTGGATAGTTTTAAATACTTGGGTGCGAATGTGGCGGGAAAGGAAGGAGTGGAGGTAGAGGTAGAATGTACATTGAGTGAAGCAAGTAAATGCTTTGGGGGATTAAAAAGTGTAACGAGAAATAAACATTTGGGAATGGATGCTAAGAGGAGATTGTATGAAGGAGTGATTGTACCGACAGCACTGTATGGGGCAGAAACATGGAACATAAGAGAGGAAGAGTATAATTGTCTTTGAGATGAAGTGCCTGAGAAGTATGGTAGGGGTTACTAGGCTGGATAGAGTGAAAAATGAGGTGAGGAGGAAAGCGGGGATGGAAAGGAAGTTGAGAGATAGGGTTGATGAAAGAGTATTGGGATGTTTTGGACACATGGAAAGAATGAGCGAAGATAGATTAGAAAAAGAGGTGTGGAAGGCAGAGGTGGAGGGAGTGAACATGAGAGGAGCGACTAAAGATGAGATGGATGGATGAGGTAAAAGGGGCATTGGGGTCTGTTGAGGAAGGACGGGAGAAGACAGAAGATGGGGGTGAGTGGAAAATGTATATGGGCAAAGCTGTGATGCATGGAAGGGAGTGGGTGGGGGTGGAGGTGAGGAAGTATGGGTGAATGACATTTTGACGCAGCACGAAGGGATTTTCCCCCGTCTTCTCTCTCTCTC